>NW_006921156.1:1808-2555 GCF_000392275.1 Phaeoacremonium minimum UCRPA7 | reverse complement strand
ATCCGCACCCAACCTTCAACCACCTACAACTCCACCACCACGCCTCTGCAGCTCTGGTGCTCTTGCATCTGTTTGTCGCACTGCTGTCCTCTCTTCCCTAATCCGATTTGCGGCCGTTTTATCGTACGAGAACCTAGGGATATCTACCCCCTGTTTTTGAGAGGATATCTACCCCCCTGTCTTTTATTTTTCGTCCGTGCGCCCCACCCAGGAGCCGAGGATATGCTGGCAGCGTATGCCGCTGCATGGCGGCCAAGGTTAGGTTAGATATACTCCCTAATACTATAGTGTTTATAGCTAGCTTATATAATCTTTATAGAATATGCTTATAATATATCTGCTAGATTCTTTTCTTTATACTATATTATAGACATATTAGAGGAATGTTTATATAATGCCCCCATAGTATTCGTATAATATAAAAGAAAAAAGGAAAAAAGGAAGAAAAGAAAAAGGAAGGAAAAAAAAAAAAAGGAAGAAGAAAGTTTAGTTTAGCTAAGAGTCGAATCTAAAGCTTTATAGATTGCTAAAGCTATATTATAATATTAGTAGCATCGGCTTAAGCATCAATATATATTATGCTACCATTATACTATCAAATCTATCTCGATTATATAAGCTTTAGACGTTATAGTATGTTTTATATACTATATGATAGAGTAGGGAGAAAAGGGTTTAAAAGGAAAAAGAAGAAGGAAAGAGGAAAAAGAAAAAGAAAGGAAAGAAAGGAAGATAAAGAAAAAAAAG
>NW_006921156.1:0-1599 GCF_000392275.1 Phaeoacremonium minimum UCRPA7 | reverse complement strand
AAGAAAAAGAAAAAAAAGTTAGACTTAGCTAGAAGTCAAACCTAAAGCTTTATAGATCATTATAATATATTCTTCCGCTAGTATAGAGAAGCAAATTATAGCATCAATATATACCATACTACTATTATATTATTAAGCTTTGTTTAGAGGTTGGTTATATAACTCTTCTTCTTTTTATATTATATTAAGCCTCTTACCCTATAGCTACTATATAGTATAGTATATCCTTAAGGTTATATCTTTCGTATCATATCGTACCATACCATACGACTAAAGCCTTTATCATTATATGACAGTAAATATAGTATCTCGATTTTATAGCTAGATCTTAGCCTTATATTTATAAGATAGTCTAAAGCTGACACTTATATAGGGTTTTCTTTATCTTAAGGTTATTTCTGCCTTTAGGGTTAGAGTTATCTTTCGTACGTCTCTCTCCTCCTTCCTTCTTCTCTTTTACTTTTAACCCTAACTAGACTATACCAAAATCTGCACCCAAACTTCAACCACCTATATCTCCACCACCATACCTCTATAGCTTATATACTCTTGCATCTGCTGTCACACTACTGTCCTCTCTCGTCTGATCTGATTTGTAGCTGTTTTATCGTATGGGAACCTAGGGATATCTACCCTCTGCCTCCGAGGGGATATCTACCCCCCAGTCTTTTCGTTTCCGTCCGTGCGCCCTATACAAAGCAGAGAGGATATGCTGCCAGCGTATGCCGCTGTATGGCGGCCAAGGTTAGGTTCTTACTTTTTGTCACTTATCTTAATTTGGTTGGTCGTATAAGTATGAATCTTCTTATATTACTTTTGGCTAAAGGAGAATACTCTCTTAAGGCTAGAGTCTAGAGAGTGAAGACTCTCTTAAGTTGAGTGGATAGAATCTTTAGAACTTAAACTTATAACCTTAAATAGCTTACTGGCTATATGACTAAAGAAGAGCTACTGACAAAAGACTTTAGATTTCTATATAATGGTAGCCTGCCTACTAAGCCTTTTATATTTAGTCTTTCCTAACTAGCTATATATCTTTCGATAGTATGTCTTTATATTCTTAAGCTATCATATGATATAGAAGCATTCTATATAGGTAAGACTGTCGAGAAATAGATTATATAGAAATAGGATCGTTATATTGGTAGAAGATAGGAAGATAAAAGACTATAGCTTTTGCTAGTCTTATATAAGGCTAGGTATAGATTATATATGTTTGTAGATAAGCTTTCGTATCTTTAGCGATATTATATAATGTTTATTATATAGGTAGAAGACTGCTTTATCTACTATTACTTCTGTCTGACAAGCCTTATAAACTAAGACTTAAAGAGATAAGATGATGACAAATGAATCTATATCTTATATAAATAAGATAAAGAGTAGATTAGATCGACTTTATAACTATTAAGATGAAAGGTTTTGGTTTTGATTCTTTAAGATATAAAAATAGTAGTGTAAGCTAATATATGCTGATAGAATCGACTAGTGAGAGGTAAAGATATTAAGAGTAATAGATAGGCTAGACTTATATAATGTTTAAGATTTAAAGAGTATTTTTACTATTTATTTTTTTCAAATATCTAAATATATTAATAA
>NW_006921155.1:0-2607 GCF_000392275.1 Phaeoacremonium minimum UCRPA7 | reverse complement strand
CCCCCCCCCGCTAGCAAAAGCCCCAGGCTATTGTTGCCGTCAGATTTCTCTGGGCAGCTGGCAGGAAACTCAGGCAAAGAGTGTCACCAGTCTCGTGGATGCGAGTTAGGACTGATACTAGCAAAGATAGCATCTTACTGTCATTTGTAGATTGGGTATCTTTATGTAGCAATGTCCAATTTATTCGTAAATTTTTTAACGTATCAGACGGCTGGTTGACAGAATTACTGGTGATCTTTGTAGATGAAAGGCTGTCACTGCGAGACGCCCCTACTCTCAACCGGGCGGGAGATGTCCATTTCAAGGTGCGAGTCTCTGTCCTTTGGGTCTACATTACACACGAAGTTTCAAACGGGCACACATTTCCTGATTTGGCAAGGTCCCAACTCTTCCATATATCTTCTTTGTGCAAAAATTGCTTGAAGGCAAATCATTTTGTGCTCCTCCAAGCCTCATCCTCCAACCACTAGACCGAAACAGTCTTTCCTAGAATCGCACAACGCAGACACATGATTCTAATCCGCGAAAGATTATATTGTGGAGCAGAATATTAGGTCTTTAAAGACTATAGATGGACGACGAATCTGCGACTCGAATATGGGCCAGGTTGAAGGTCTGCTTGGGATGGTCGAGGCCCACGGCTCTGCTTGGGCGGGGTGCTGACATTGAAACCCAACATAAGAACAATCCGTCGATTTCACGAAAGATACGCTTTGCAGGTTTGTAAAAAGAATTGTGCTAAGCCAGGATGTAGATCAGAGTTTCTCCCCATGTGGAGGCATCTTGATGTATGAATAGATCGCCAGCTATTGCCAGAGCCAAATCAAGGCTGGGGCGGCCACAAAGCCAATGGGATTCACGGCAGTGGCTGAATAAGGGCCATGGCGATAGAGTACATAGGCGCCAAAGCGTGCTCTTTTCATTGCTTTCAGCCGATGAAACTGCTTCTTTGGCCGTTATGAGGAGTTGCAAACCAGTCGTGCACCGCTTCGACGACCGACCTGGCTGCTTAGTAGGTGGTCACTGTGTAAGGCATGGATTTCCACAAAGCGCCCCCAATACGCAAACTTGGCTGATCTTGATCCAAACCAAAGAATGCGACGCCTTTGACGATGCTGAAAGACACACGGAGTGCCGTCGCTCTTCATGTTGGGCCATGGAGCCATGCCTACGAGGCCCTGTCCACAGTTGGTTTGAGATTTAAGAGCCAGAAGCCTCGCCAGTGATGGCAAGTATCCAGCTGCCTGCTGTCCATTGCCTTTCTGGACACATATTTGCCTTGAGATCCATCTCCCGACCTTTCTTGTTATCTTGAATTGCCACGTCACCTTGACGTATTGTGAAGTATCACCTCCAGCCAGCAACTCACCAAGTGTGGTTCTTGTGTCAGTCTCAGTATTAGACAGGAGGAGGGGCAGCACTGAAACGACCTCCTCAGATCACGTGTACCTAAGTAGCAGCCAGTGACGGAGCTGTCCAATTAGTGGCTCCGTTTCAGCGAGGGTCCCGAGGTTTTGCCTTCCCCCACCTTAACTAAGAGCAACACACACACACCCGCACCGTCTCAGCCCCAGCCGCCCAGCCTCACGCACCGCACCACACTACACTGCTGCCACACTCCAGTTCAATCCGACCACCCCGACTCTTTTGATTACCCCGAACACCTCCGTCCGTGTCGCCGTCGTTTTATCTCGACCTCCGGTATCACAAAACGGTGGCCGCCCCCGGGCATCGCATCTGCTCTTGGCTTGACTCAACCCGCTTCTGCGACAAGCGCTTCCTTCCGGCTGGCCTGCGTCTCGGCGGAGCCTCCCGGTGATCACTGCCGCTATCACAGCCACCCATCATCCTGTCCGACTCCCGAGTTCCTCCTCGCCGACGCCGAAGTGACGCCGGTGCTCCGTCTGCGCCGACGAAGCTCCCCGAGGAAGATCTCCAGCTTCGGCCGTAGGAGGCAGAGTGTTCTTGACGCTCGCCAGCTGTCTCCCCGCCATCTGATGCCGCCGCTCTACTCAACATAGCAGCTCCCTCTTCGGACTACAGGTGCATCGCTCATCGTCCCATCACTAACATCGCCATGTCTGACGACGAGTTCGCCTCGCCAGATGTGTCGCGCGCACACCATGACCCCAACCACACCCCAAACAGTCGCAAGGGACCCCGCTTCAGCTGGACACCGGCATACGAGGCCACCTTTTTCCGCTCTCTGTGTGAATCCGTTCAGCTCGGGCTCAAGGACAACCACAGCTTCAAGCAGGAGGCCTGGGAGCGGGCCGCTCAGGCACTCCAGGAACGCCACGGGGCATACCCAAACAAGGGTCATCTGATCAACAAGAGCGACAATGCCCGCAAGAAGTTCCGCCTGTGGCGCGGACTCAGAGAAGATCCCGAGTTCCTCTATAACCCCGCAACAAGAATCGTCACTGCAAGTGAGGAGGCATGGAGGGCGCATATCGAGGTAAGTTGCTTTCGTGCCAGATTCATCTGTGACTACCTGCTCGAGTGCCCCCTGTCTTCTGTATTTGTATGCGCTCTGCTATAAACGCCCAACCCACCATCAAGATCGTCAAGATGTTGGAGGCTGGGACGTGTTTAAAGCGCTGATGT
>NW_006921154.1:323-678 GCF_000392275.1 Phaeoacremonium minimum UCRPA7 | reverse complement strand
TTATAGAGGGGGTCGTAATGAGTCAATGATGTATGGTTTAGATAGAATAGAAAATAATAATAAACGTAGCTGGATAGATTATGATTTAACTAGTTGTTATCCTACCGTGATGTCTATATTAGGGGATCCTCAATACTACAAAGCTGTTCGTATTTATGAAAAAACAGTTTTAAAAATGTCTAATGAACAATTATTACTTAATTATATAATGCTAGATGTAAAGTTTGACTTCCCTGAAGATATAAAATATCCTTGTATACCAACTCGTGTTGACGATGATATAGATATTTACCCTTTAAAGGGTCGTAGTGTTATAACAGGTAGTGAGTATTTAGTAGCTAAATCAATGGGTTGT
>NW_006921154.1:0-299 GCF_000392275.1 Phaeoacremonium minimum UCRPA7 | reverse complement strand
ATATGTAAATGAAGGTGTAATGATACCTTTTAAAAGACTTACTAAAAAACAATCAAAGAAACAAAATGATAAAGAAAATGATAAAGTCAATAAACAATCTGAATTTTTTATAGAATATAATAATTTTATAGAAGTTGGTTTATTTACTAAAGATAGTATACCTTTTAAAACTTATGAATTATATAGAGATATAATATACAAGGAAAGACATACAAAGACCGGAGATTACAGAACTATGGAAGATGTTTTATTAGAGGATTATAAAATCACTATTGATAAAACGGTATTAGAGTCTGAAT
>NW_006921153.1:0-304 GCF_000392275.1 Phaeoacremonium minimum UCRPA7 | reverse complement strand
GCCTCAAGTACCGCAGCCGGATAATAAACCACCGATCGAGAAACGCCCTACTTATGATCATCGCCTTGAACCTAATGCCCACTTATCGCCATCACACAAAGCTGGATAGATAGGCTGGGCCAATTATAAGAGGGAACAAGGACTGATCATCAGAGAGACTCATCCTGATCTAGCACAGAAGAAAGAAGAGCAGAATAGGGCCCGAGATTTGAGGGCTCAGCAAAGGCAAGGATCTAGGGCTATGGAAGCTCCTGTTTTATCCCCTATACCTCAATCTCCTCAGAGTAGCATTGCACGGTCTGAT
>NW_006921152.1:0-820 GCF_000392275.1 Phaeoacremonium minimum UCRPA7 | reverse complement strand
ATAGTTTTAACTTTAAATATAATTATAACTTTAATATAAATTAAAAATAGTAAAAGTAAATTATTAATTATTTATTCTAAAAACTAAATATTATTATTTTTTTTATTAATATTAATTTACTTTTAACTTTTATAATATTATATATAAATTATTGTTAATATTTTTTATATTAATATATTATTTAAAATAACTTTAATTATAAAAATAATAAACTTTTTAATAAGTAAATTAATATTATTATTTATTTAATAATATATTATATTTATATTTTTCTAAATAAATATTATTTTTATTTATTTTAAAATAAAATTATTATTAATATTTTTATTATAATTACTTTTAAGTTTTATTAAAATTATTAATATTTTTATTATAAATAAATTATAAAAAATTATATTTTTTATTATTTAAATTATTATATATATTTATTATATTTAAATTAATAAAATATTTTATATTTTAAATATTAACTTATTATAATAAAAGTATATAAACTTATTTAAACTTTAAAATTATAATTTATAAAATTTATTTTATATATAATTTAACTTTTATATATTAACTTTTTTAATTATTAAAAATTTACTTAATTTAATATTTTATTATATAATTTTAATATAAATCTTTTTTAAAAAAATATAAAATTTTAATATTATCTATTTTTTTTTATTATTATATATAATATTAATAATTAAATATTATTAAATAACTTTTTTTTTAATAATATTATTTAAATTAACATTAAATTTATTATTTTATTATCTATCTTATTAATAATATTTACTTTTAATTTATATAATTATATAATTTTAACTTAATT
>NW_006921151.1:0-22773 GCF_000392275.1 Phaeoacremonium minimum UCRPA7 | reverse complement strand
AAGGCTGAAAGGTGCTGAAGCCATCATGTAGGGTTCGCAACCCGTGACAGCTATTCTATAATAGCTTTCACTCTTTTTAGATTTATCTATATTCTTTTTTAATTGATGGTAAATTTTAAAAACTTAATATAGTCTTAAAAGAATTGATACTTAGATTGTTTAATATATAGGTCTATATTTTATAAGTATTTAAAGATTAGTTAAAGATATTCTATATATTTTTCTTTTAATTAAAAGAAGATTATAATATTATCAAAGTATATTATATAAATTATATCTAATAATCTAGCTAACACTTTATATATATAAGCTTAAAATATCTTTAGTATATTTGTCAAACTAAAAGGTATAATTATATACTTAAAATAATCATACTATATTTAAAAAGCAATCTTTTATTAATTAGATTCTTTAATTATAATCTGATAGTATACTTTATAAAAATCAACTTTTAAAAAGTATTTTACTTTTTAAAACTAATTTATTAACTTCCTAATTAGTAGTAAAAGATAGTAATTCTTAATTATAACTTGATTTAGTTTATAATAGTTAATATATAGTTAGAGATTATCATCCTTCTTAAGTATAAATATTATGGATATGCTAGTAGGACTAATACTATAGTAGATTCACTTATTTATAAGATTTTTATCAAAGTACTTTATTAGCTTATTAAACTATAAGTAAAAGAGAGGATAGATTAGCCTATATAAAGGTGTCTTATCTTACTTAATGTTAATCATATGTTTGACGCTATCAAGTATTGACAGTGTTTTTATAGCTTTTAAGTTAAAGTAATTAGCGAATGACTGAAGATATAATGGTAGATTATTATCGTTGATACTATTCTTATCATCATTTAGGCTGTTTATTCCTTTATTAAAGATACTTTTTACTTTCTTTCTAGCGTTGCCAACGTTGGTTAAGTTTCTTTTTGTTAGATTATTATCATTAAGTTTAATATAAGTTAAAATGATGATATATATAGGTTGACCTTCGATAATTTGACATGATTAAGTCTTTATATATTTTATTTGATAAGATTTAAATTTTTAGATATTCTTTCTAATATTGATAATAATATCTTCTTCTACTATCTTTAGATAAGATAGTAAGAAATTGAAAGTATCTTTAACTTTTTTGATAGAAAAGAATAATTGTTTAAGAATATATAGTATCTCTTTATTATCGACTATTTAGATAGTAATTATATAAGCTCTATAATATTTGATAAAAGTATTATAGATATTAATTAAGGTAGAGAAGATAGTGTTTGCCTTCTTTAATATATATCTTTTAGCAAACCACTTGCTAACAGTATTTATCTAAGTGTCTATATTTAAGTTAATTTATATTATAACCTTCCTAAAATTAAGCAAAACTTTCCTAATAATCTAATATAAAGGTTGGAAGCTGTCTATACTCTGTTTATACTCTAGGGTCAAGAAGAGAGTATCTTTTTGCCTTAACCTTAGTTTTCTAAGTTGTTATTATTAGATAACTTTTATATTTGGTTTTATAAGTTAGACTCTAGTATATTAATCGACTAGATAGTAGCCTTATAGAATAAGCTTTATATAGCTTGATACTTTTTATAAGTAAAGTCTATTATTATATATCCTTTTTTATAGTATATATAGTATTCTACCTTAGGTTTATGATGATTGCCGCTAGTATCTATCTCTTCTGACTGATTGCTAGATAAAGTATAATTAGAATATAAGTTGTTTGACTTATCTTTTCTATAGTCTTGATAGTATCTACTATATTGATGATAGCTACTATAGTCTTTTTACCTTTAGGTTAATCTACCTATATTAGGACTATCATTATGGTTGGTATTTTTTTTATAGCTTCTATCTTACAATCATACGTTAAATATATTTAAATAAAACTATTTATTTTATTCTTATTAAAATATAAGTTATTATTATGTTTATATATATATAGTAATAATATAAAAATCGTTTAGTTTTTAGCATTATTATAGAAAGGTTTCTTTAAGATTCTTCCTAAAATAACGCTAGAATTTTCATATAATATCTTTATTATTTTCTAGCTTATTGTCGATAGTTCTTTATAAGTTATCCTATCTTATCCAAAATTTAAAAGGACTTTTATCTACTTTCTGCCAGCATCTAAAGAGGTATTCTTTTAATTGATATAATTGCTGTTGGAGGGTTATATACTCTTTATAAATATATAAAAAAAATTCGTTTTATATTAGAACTTTGTCTATTTTATCGATAATAAGTCTTATAATATATTATCTTTACTAAGTCTAAATGATAGATTTTACTTTATTTAGAGCTTAATTGATAAATTGACTAAATAGTGCTTTTAGCTTAAATTGATTGTTTATTTCTATAGCTTAAATTTAGTCTTTAACTTTTATTGACAATATATCATTTTTTAAAAACTGATAATTATATATAAGTATCTTATCGTCCTAGTATATTGATAGCGTTAAAAGTGTAGGTATAGTCTATATTTTATTCTAATATTAAGTAAGTTTTTAAAATAATATATAAATCATTTTAGACTAATTATTATATAATCAACGTAAGTTTGTCTTTCTTTATAAGCTTGATAGTATATATTCATTATCATTTCCTTTAGATAAGTTCTTTAAGTTGTTAGAATTATCATTATCATTTAAATCGTCAGAATTCTCTCTTATATTCTAGTCGCCTTTTAGACATTTATTATCATTACCTTCGATAGTTAAGTTATAAAAGATAATTATCTCTTTTAAGACTTATAATATAACTATATTTTAGCTACCTTCTTTACCTTTTTAAGCTTACTTATCCTTTATTATATAATCGACAATCGAACATATTATAACCTTCTTAAAAGCTATTTTATCTTTAGTTTACACTTTTTATAAAGATTAAAACAATAGAATATAAGGATAGTAAAGCTAAGTTATATATATAAGGTAAAGAATAAAGAGGAAGTTATTGATTTATTATCCTTAAGCTAGGTATATATAGGTTCTAAGACTACTGCTTACTGATCGGTCTGTGACCGAGCGGTGGTAAGGCATTTATATATCTTATAGAGGATCTATACCCTTTGGTGAGGCGTAGGCCTGTGGCTTATGGCCACAGCTATACTAAGAAGGCGATATCTTTATACTTATAATAAATGATTAGAAAAGATAATCTACTAAACGTATATATTAGTATAAAATATCTAATAGTATTTAATAATATAATTGATAAGAATATATAATCTATTAAGAAACTACTACTAGACTAAGAAGCTAAAATTATCCTTTAGAATGATAGTATCATTATCTAATAAATTAATCAAGCTTTTATAAAAGAGAAACCATTATACTATCACCTATATTAATATACCTACAGAAAAACATAATTTGATATTAGAATCAAAATCAGGTAGGCTGCTTACCTTATATTATCATAAGGAAGAAAGGATATAAGAAGAGTATAAGTATAGTATAGATAAAAGACCTTTAAACTATCTCTTTAAAGATGATAATAAAGAATTTTCATAATATATTATAATAATTAGCTATAAACTAATAAGTAAATAAACATATATTATATATAGCTATAGTATATATTAATGATAATAATGATAATCTAAAGAAACTATCAAAATTAACAATTTTTAAAGAAATAAAATAGTTCTTTAATAATAATCTAATGATGATTCTAATATATAGTATAATGATAATATTATTATATTATACTTTATTTAGCTTAAGATAGTAAGATAATAAAGTCTAGCTAATAGAATATATATAAGATAATTTTAATAATCTAAAGGTTAAAATTAATAAAATAAATATAAAATTAAAAAAACTATTAAAGATAATTCTTTTAAAAGTTATAATTATTATAAGTATAGTTTGATAATTATATATAAAGATATTAACTATAAGACTTTTATAGTTAGTAGCTATAGTAAGTAAATATAAAGTTATCGTGTCACGGCCAAAAGTCAGGCCGCCGTCAGGAACCCCACGGCAGGCATTTCACAGAAATTAAGTCACGTGCAGATAAGATAAGATCGGCTCACCAGGAGTCGCTTGTGGATCAGTGAGCCGCCGTAAGCAGCAGTAAGCCATGGTATGCCATAGTTCTATATAAGACCATGCTTATGACTATAGGTCTAGAAATGAAGAGACTAGCTCTCAGCTTTTAATATTATAGTTTGATTCTATAATTAATAGGATCTAACCAGCCACGATTATCTACCTTTGTGAATATTGTTTAAGTATCCTTCGACCTATCTTAGGATATAAACTTAAGGATTCTTAGTTATCTATCAAAGTATTGATAGGAAGGATTGTTATATATAATCTATAATATAAAAATATTAAAATAAATAATAAATAGTAATATTATAGCTAAAGTAAATATAAAACTGTTTTAAAATAATATTATAATGATAATAAAATAACTATTATCTAAGGTTTAAAAGCTAGTCTTTAAAAACTAAGAAGAAAAAATAAAGGTAGATATAATAGGAAATTAAGTTAACGTACTTGCATAGCGAGCGGGCCAGTAGACCGGAATGGGCCACTTGAAAACCTATAGTTAAGGCTAATTTTAATACCCTTGTTAAAACCACCAATTGTTACTAAAAATAGATATAACTTTATATATAGCTTATTAATAGTATAAAGTTATATATATTTGAATTTTACCTTATTAGGATTGGTAAATCTTAAGATATAAAGGGTTAAATATAAAAGAAAGCGAAAAAGTAAAGTGAATTTTAATATCCTTGCTAAAGCTACTAATTGTTACTAAAAATAAATATAACTTAATATATAACTTATTAATTATATAAAGGTTTATATATCTAAAGATTACCTTATTAAGACTAGTGAATCTTAAGATATAAAAGATAAAAGTAAAATATAGTAAAAAGTAAAGTAACTTTTAATACCCTTGTTAAAACCACCAATTGTTACTAAAAACAGATATAACTTAATATATAGCTTTTTAATTATATAAAGTTATATATATATAATTTTTTAGCGTATTTTATTTAGCTAATCACTTTTAAAAAAGGTAGAGAATTTTTTAGTATTTAAATAGTTTAACCTTTATATCTTAAAATCTACTAATCCTAATAAGGTAAAATTCAAATATATATAACTTTATACTATTAATAAGCTATATATAAAGTTATATCTATTTTTAGTAACAATTGGTGGTTTTAACAAGGGTATTAAAATTAGCCTTAACTATAGGTTTTCAAGTGGCCTATTCCGGTCTACTGGCCCGCTCGCTATGCAAGTACGTTAACTAAATATATAAAGTAAATACTAATCTATATATCAAATATAAACTATAGCTATATATAAAGTATAGATAATAAATATATAAAAGTTATCTTTAGACTATCTATAATTTAGGATTAAATAAAATAATAAAGTATATATTCTTTATATATTACTATCTAAGAAAGCTTAATAAAGGATTCTTTTAATCTTTTATATTATAACAAAAGATAAAATATTAGTAAATTAACTTTATAATAATAGTATAGTATAAGATAATACTTAATATTTTTACAAACCTTTCTATAAGAAAATAATAGTTAAATAATATTTTAAATATTATTCTTATAGTTATATAGTAAAAATATACTAAAGGTAAGCTATTTATAGATAATGTATATTAAGCTAATATATTAAAAATAATTATCTAAGAAAAGAAAAAGAAAGAATTATCTAATTATAATTAATATTATAATATATACTTATTATAAGGATAATAAAGCCAAATCATATATATAAGGTAAAGAACAGAGAGAGAGTTATTGATTTATTACCCCTAAGCTAGGTATATATAAGTTCTAAGACTACTGCTTACCAATCAGTCTATAACCAAACGATAGTAAGACATTTATATATCCTATAGAAGATCTATATCCTCTAGTAAGATATAGGCCTATAGCTTATAACTATAGTCTTACTAAGAAGATAATATCTTTATAATATCCTCTCCTTTAAAAACGTTAGTCTTTAATGTTAGTAGGTTCTTTATTATTCTATTGTCGATAAGATTATAATAAACCTTTCTAATAGCTACTTAAGACTATTATAATAATCATAGATAATTTTCTATTGTTTTATTTTAAGCTTTAATATTATAAATTTACTATCTTTTTAATAAGATGATTATATACTATTTATATAATAAATAAACATTATTAGGCTAATATTCTTAACCTTTGTTTGAAGGTAGGCTATTCTTTATTTTATTCTTTTATGATTGATTGACTATAGAATATTATAGATAAGCTTTTTACTAATATAATAGTAAGTAATCAATAGTTAGATAGTCTTTTATATATAATCTTTCCTTTATTTACTTACTTACCTTTTATACTTTCGACTTCTTTAAGTTAAGTATATAAGATATTTTATATAGTTTTTTATTATTAAAGCTATAGCTTTATCTTTTATAATCTTAAGATAGTCTTTATAATTATCTTTTATGATTGTTAAGATATTGTTAATCTATTCTTTTTATTTATTCTAATTATAATTATATATTATATAGAATTTTTTTATAGCTTATTTATCTTCTCTTTTCTTAAAAACAATTTATTTTAAAATATCTTTTAGTTAGAATATTTTAATATAATTAATATATTTGATATAGATAGTATGTTTTTATAACCTTTTTTTTTTCTTAATAACTTTATTTTTTAAAGTATATTCAGCTTTCTTTCATTATTAGCTTTCTTTTTTTTAAGTATATAGTTTTATTTTATATTTAATTTAATATATATTAACTTATTTAACTTTTTGCTAATTTTTCGCTTATATATTATTATATACTTTCTACTATCAAGATGATTATATATTTTAAGCTTATAGCTAAGTTCTCTTACGATACTATCGACACTTAAAGTAGCTATAGTATTGTAAGTTTCTTATATTTTATTCGCTATAATTATAGCTACTAATTAAGTAATATAAAAGATTAGTAATATTTATATCTACTATCTTACAAAGTAATACTTAGACTTAATAAAGGTTGGTTCCTACTATATACTTTCTTTAGAACGTTTATAAACTTATAATATTTATACTGCTAATTGTCAACGCTATATTCTAGCTAATATTATCATCCTTAGTATAAACATTCTCTACTAATTAAGATAATAGATACCTAATGATTTACTTAGCATTATATATACTTTATAAGAGTTTGATAAAAAGTTGATTAAAGATATCCTTATAAAAGCTATTATCAATATATAGATTCTTTCCTATAATATGGTTGTATAGCAAGCGCTACAACATAGCAAGCACCATACTTTTCATATATCCTATCAATTCCAACTTTAATATCATTTTTCTCCACCATTTTAAATAACTACTTCTTTAAACAAAGTAAGACTTCTCTTAGCTATCTAAACTCTCTAAAACAACCTTAAGCTATTTATACAAAATATAGCTAAGATCTATAAAGTCTTTAATCAAATCATCTATCGTTAATATATTAGTATAATATTATAATATAATATCTTCTTTAATTTAAAGCAATTAATAGAATTAGAAGAAAAGATACTAATTAAGTATATTCTTAACTTAGATTCGTAAGGATTTTAACTATAGCTTTATAATATATAAAATATAGCTGATTATATCCTTAAGTTATATAATAGATAATATATTAAACTCTAATAAATAGAAAACTTTATATAATAATATCTTAAGCTAAATATACGTTTTCGACGTTAAATCAACTATTAAAGAACTTTATATAAAGATCTAAAGATAATTAAAGGATAGTTTATATTTATATAAAATATAAAGAATAAATATAAACTTTTTAATAATGATATTTATAACTTTGATAAGACTAGGTTTTTGATAGATATACTTTTATATGCTAAAATCATTATAACCTTAGAAAAACATAGATAGTTTTATATAAAGTAACTTAATAATTAAGAATATGTTTTTATAATTATTATAATCAATATAACTAGCTAGATAATACTATCATTCTTAATTATAAAAGACTAATATCATCTTCTTAATTAATATACTAATGACAATTTTCTAAAAGATTAAAGAGTTTATATAAATAGTAATAATTAAACAATAAATAAGATTGATTTAAAATGATTATAATACTTTGATAAATATATAAAAATATATATAAAGAGTAGATATTATCTTCTTATTCTTAATAATTATAATAACTATCATTTGATAGATTTTAAAAAATATTATAAAGAAAATAACATTATTATACTTTATATACCTTCTCATTTCTCTCATAAGCTTTAGCTACTTAATGTTAGATACTTTAGTATATTAAAGGACTTATATAGTCAAGTAATTAAGCAAATAATATAAATATAGATTATCTATATTATAAAGAACAACTTCTTTTCTATATTTTAAGACGTATACGATACTATTATAACTTTAAGAAACATTAAAGCTAGATTTTATATAATTAGACTAATTTTATTTAACTTAAACAAAGTAATATCTTAGCTAGATAATCTATCTTATTCGATTATACCTTAGGGCTTATAGCTTAATACTACCTTTACTTAGGTTAAATAGACACTAAATAACCTAATTAAAATAACTTCTTAAACAACTTTAATTAAAAACAAGATTTTCTATCATTAAAACAGCTTCCTAACATATATTTATAATAAGATTGATACTTTTATATAAAATATAAAAAAGATTATATATAAAATAGCCTTAATAAAATAAAAGATCTAAGACTTTCAGATAGTAAATAAAGTATTAAGCAAATGCTAGAAAGCTAAAAAAATATATCTTTAATAAAAAGAATCATTATTATAATAAAAGGCAAAGCAAATATAAAAAGAAAGAGACTTTATAGTTAAAAATGATATAAATATAAATATAGGAAAGGGTTATATAAAGAGGGACTAGCAGTATGTTTGATACTATAGCAATTATAGAAAGCCTAGCTATAATATACAAACATATCAATTAGATATAAAGATATCTAAAGATAAAGATTCTAAGTAGTTTTAATTGATTTAAGTTATTATAGTTAAAATAACTTATATAAAGGTGATATGACGTACGAATGGTATGGCGCTTACTATATTGTGGCGCTTACTATGTAACCACGTTAATAATATCTTTAATATTAATTATTATATAATGATTTTAAATTATATAAAGACTATATTCTATAAAGCTTTAAAGAAGGATATTTACTTTATAAACAA
Source organism: Phaeoacremonium minimum UCRPA7 (assembly GCF_000392275.1). Classification (NCBI taxonomy): domain Eukaryota; kingdom Fungi; phylum Ascomycota; class Sordariomycetes; order Togniniales; family Togniniaceae; genus Phaeoacremonium; species Phaeoacremonium minimum. The sequence goes on along the minus strand of NW_006921151.1, from coordinate 13,542 downwards.
TAATAATATATAAGAGTATAATATAATATAAAAAGTTATAACCACTTATTATATAATCGTCATTAGCATTAAGATAAGAGTTAAAATAGCGAATAAGCAGTAAGTTAATAGCGCTACTATTCGCCAGCATTTTACTTTATCTTAGCTAAAGTTTAAGGCTACTAAAGTCTAAGATTCTTTTATAAAAACTATAGTTTTTATTATAAATAGCTTTTTATTCTTTATTTTATTATAGTCAATTAATATTAATAGTTTTATAAAACTAGCTAGATAATTTTAAACTTAGTAAGTTTAAGAAGAAGAATATAATAAAGTATAGTTTGACTAAGGATTTAGTATCTATATATAAGATATACTCTAACACTTTAGTAAAGGCTTATCAAACTTATAATAATCGCTCTATTTTCCCTATTCTATCTATTAATTTAGATAAAAATACTAACGATCGTAAGTATATATAGTCTAAAGAACTTATATCTTAAGCTATCAAATAGATAAAAAATAGTCGTCAGCCTTCTTTAAAGTTAAATAAGGATATTAACTTTCTTTAGCTATCTTATTATTTTAGCTTAGATAAAGATTCTTTAGATTTAGAAGAAGATAAAGATAATACTTTAGTTTAATGATAAAAGTGTTTTCTCTAAGCTTTTAGCTCTTAATTGATAGAAACGATTATATTTGTTTGTTTATAAAAAGTTGGTTTTTTATAGATAAAGTATAAATTTCCTATAAAAGGTTATTTTTTACTAAAAGGATTATTCTATAATAATCTTTTATAATCTTAATATATTTTCACTATATTATCAAGGATCGATTGTTAATTATCTTATTTCTTATAATATCTTAATAATTTAAATTTATATTAAACTAATAACTTACTTAAGTTAGCTAAATATTCTTTAGATTCTTATATATTATATTCTATAAGCTAACCTTTTCATTTAACAAAAAATCTTTTCTCTATCCTTTCGCCTTTATCTAATATTATATTCTTAACTTTCTATTTATCTTTCTTATCTTTAAGATTAGAGAATAATATTATGTTAACGACTTTTCGTCAATTCTTTTATAACTTAATAAAAGATATTAGAAATATATTATATATTCTAGTATACTTAGTTGATAAGATTATTTTATAAGCTTAAGTCTTAATTTTCTTTAGAATCTTTATCTTAATATAAGTTAATACTAATTTATATTTAGTTTTAAAGTAGAAGTTCTTTATTAAAAGTCTGACAATATCTTTAACATTATATTCTTTTAGCTAGTGACAGTAGTTATAATACTTTTTCTATATTACTACTATATACTCTTAATATTTAGTAAGCTACTTTTATACTTTTTTTTAGTTAAGTAAGTCTTTTAATAACTTTTTATATTTTGATAGAGTATCTTTCTTTAATATACTCGATTATATAAAGATTATAACTATATAAAATATAAAATAAAAATATACTAATTAAATTATAATAGCTATTATTATAGGCAAACTTTATATTATAAAGTAGCTAAGTCTAGATATTTTATATATAATTTATTACTCGTATAACGGCGTATAGCCATGACGGTATATACTCCGCTAATGAGACTATAGAGAAAACCTTCTGAAGAGACGTTGCAGGCCAACTGTTAGCTTCAGAAGGCTCTTAACTAACTATCCACCCCTCTTACCAAAGGCTTCTAACTAGTATCTAAGGCTTTCTAACTATAGGGCCTCTTCCAGGGTGAAAAACTCTAATCTTCATCTCCTCACATTCCTCCCAGATAGTATCTTCGATTTATACAAATAAGATTTAACTCTTTAGAAGATAGCTTATTAGTTGGTTAACTCCTTTAAGTGGTAAGATTTCTTCAGTTTAATTGATACCAATTGACTATAATAGTATTATCAAGCTATTTCCAAAGTGATAAACCTACCTAGATTCATTCTCTAAGGTAGGTTGTCAATTTTATATCAATTAGTAAGGTAAAGTGACTTTCTTAACACTCTTTAGCATTATTCCTAGCTAAAGTATAGGCTCTCTTTACCAGATATTAATGTATAGCCTTTGATAGCTAGCTGTTTCACTTTTGTTAGACACTATCTTTCTATAGTGTCACCTAGTAAGGCTTTGGGGACCTTCCAAGGGTGGACAAGGTCCCTAGGAGGCTATTTGGCTCCTTACTTTCTAAAAAATTGGAAAGTGAAGGGTGGTTATAGCTGGATTTAAACCAGCGACCTTATACTTCGTAAGGTAAGGTGTAGGTACCAAGGAGGTCAAACTTGTAGCGCTGCCAATTGCGCCATGCGGCCTTAATAATAAAGATAGTTATTAACTTATCAATTTTAGTTTTAATTACTATAAAGCTGCCACTATCTAACTATATATTATATATAATATATACAAAAGTTATAATCAGCCTATTTACTTCTCTTTTATCTATTTTAAAGTTAGTTAAAAACTAGTTTATATCTTTTAAAAGTTTTTCTTTTATATCGTTATTATATCTTAGATAGTCTATCATCGACTCAATCTTAACTATATATTATGACTAAACTAGACTATTTTCACCTTCTATCCTCCTATTATCTACATACTATATATAGCTTAATGTTGGTTCGTCTTTAGGTCGATGTCGACCCGCTGATCCTGCTTCTGGCATTAAAAGGACGATTTTCTTAATGTGTGAATTAATATCTAAGTGTCAAGATTTTAGCTTCTTTTTGTTAATTGTAATATTAATTATAAATATATATATAATACTCTATTAAAGCCTTATAATATATATTATCAAATATATATCTTATATAATATAATAATATTAATATAAAAGATTAAAGTTTTATCTATTTTAATAACTTAATATCTATTAGATATATCTAGCATATAGTAAACCTACTAACTATTCTAAAAAATAAAGTTGAAGGCTTTATTATAATAATATATTAACTATTAAGACTTAAGAATATAAGAATTGATTAGCCGAAAGTTGTAAACAACTTAAAGTTTGTCTAACTTCTTCTTTAGAAATTTCATTTATATAATCTAAAAAGAATTTATCTTAGCTATAAGTTTAGCTTTTTCTATCTTAGCGAAGATAACTTTAGAAAACTTAATCTCTTTATATATATAATAATGTTAGTATAAATAAAAAGGGTATATATTAGATTATACCTTAATATAATAGATAATTATATTAATTAAAACTAAGTTTTTTAAAAAATTAATAAAAAGGTCTCTCTATATATAATATAGCCCTTATATTAAGATAATATATAAGAATATATTAACTTAAGTACTAAGGAAAATATTTAAGTGATTAAACCAGTTAACAATAGTTTATAAAGATTTAATAATAAGATTATATTTTATATAAGAAAAGTAGAAAACTAAGAAGATAGCCTTTAAGTTTAAATTTTCTATATAAATAAAATTTATAAAACTTTATATTATTATATAACTTAATGTCGACAATATATCCACTAGAAATTTAAACATTAGCATTATAATCTTACTTTTATAAATACTAAATATTTGTTATCTAAATATAAGTAGGATAGCTTTTAACATATTGATAGTACTTAGTCTAGCAAAAGTATCATCTTTTAAAGAGTCAATCTTATCTTTATCCTTAACTAGTTTTAGCTAATATTTAGTAAATTTAGTCTAATCCTATAGTTAGTTTAGAAAATCTCTAAAGTTAGTTAACTTAAATTTAATAATTTTTGTATTTTTATTAAGTCTATCGCTATCGATACTATATAAATTATTAACAAATCGTTAGAAGCCTTATAATCAGCCTATATTAGACTTATCGTTATTTCTATAATCATTTAGTATACTTATATTCTTAGTTTTAAGATATTCTAAATCTTCTATCATTCTATTATCTAACTTGTTGATAATCTAAGCCTTTTAAGCTAGTCTTCTATTTTATCTTAATCTATCTTATAAAAAAAATCTTCATTATAAAATATAAAACCTTATTAGCTAATTTAATAAATGTCATCATTATTAAAAGACTTATAGATTATATTAGTATACTTAATGATACTTAAAGATATTTAGATTTAGAATGTTAAGTAAGAACTGATGGTAGATATATTAATAATAATATTTATATTTTATATAATATATAGTTAAACAATTTTATATTATATAAAGTAAAATAATAATTATATAAAAACTTAATCTATTTAGTCGATGTAAAACTATATATAACTAGAGAATTTATATACTTTTTAAAGTTGATAATAAAAATAAAATTTTATAATACTATTTAAAGAAAATAATGATTATAATCAAAGCTAAAATCTTATAATAATAATGATAATAATGATAATAGTATAAAGCTACTATCTATAAAAATATATTATATTATCTTTAAAGATTATAAAGTTGTTAAAATTTATACAATAATAATAATAAGTAAATATAGTATATTATTATGCTTATTTTTATTAAAGATAATTTACTTAAGTTTTTTTACTATCTTTGCTTTTACTATCTTAATAAAATCATATAATAAATATTTAATATAAGAATAATATGGTTATATAGCGAGCGCTATAATATAGCAAGCGTCACACTTTTCATATATTCTATCAATTCTAACTTTAACACTATTTTTCTCTATCATTTTAAATAGCTACTTCTTTAAATAAAGTAAGACTTCTCTTAGCTATCTAAGCTTTCTAAAACGATCTTAAGCTATCTATATAAAGTATAGCTAAGATCTATAGAGTCTTTAATCGAACCATCCATTGTCGATATGTTGGCATAATATTATGATACAATATCTTCCCTAATTTGAAGTGATTGATAGAATTAGAAGAAAAGATACTAATTAAGCATATTCTTAACCTAGATTCGTAAAGATTTTAACTATAGCTTTATAATATATAAGATATAGCTGATTATATTCTTAAGTTATATGATAGATAATATATTAGACTCTAATAGACAAAAAACTTTATATAATAATGTTTTAAACTAAATATATATTTTTGACGTTAAATCGACTATTAAAGAACTTTATATAAAGATCTAAAGATAATTAGAAGATAGTTTATACTTATATAGAATATAAAGAATAAATATAAACTTCTTAATGATGATATTTATAACTTTGACAAGACTAAGTTTTTGATAGATATACTTTTATACGCTAAGGTTATTATAGCCTTAGAAAAATGTAGATAGCTTTATATAAAGTAGCCTAATAATCGAGAATATATTTTTATAATTATCATAGTTAATATAACTAGCTGGATGATACCATCATTCTTGATTATAAAAGGCTAATATCATCTTTTTAATTAGTATATTAATAGTAACTTTCTAAAAAATTGGAAAGTTTATATAAATAGTAATGGCTAGATAATAGATAAGATTAGTTTAGAATGATTATAGTACTTTAATAAGTATATAAAAATATATATAAAGGATAGATATTGTCTCTTTATCTTTGATAGTTATAATAGCTATTATTTGATAGATTTTAAAGAATATTATAAGGAGAATAATATCATTATACTTTATATACCTTCTTATTCTTTTTATAAGCTTTAGCTACTTAATGTTAGATACTTTAGTATGTTAAAAGACTTATATAGTCAAGTAATTAAGTAGATAATATAAATATAGATTATCTATATTATAAAAAATAACTTCTTTTCTATATTTTAAAATATATATAATACTATTATAACCTTAAGAAATATTAAAGCTAGATTTTATATAATTAAGCTAGTTTTATTTAACCTAAATAAAGTAATATCTTAGCTAGATAGTCTATCTTATTCGATTATATCTTAGAGTTTATAGCCTAATACTATCTTTACTTAAGTTAGACAAATATTAAACAACCTAATTAAAACAACTTTTTAGACAACTTTAATCAAAAATAAGATCTTCTATCATTAAAACAGCTTTCTAATATATATTTATAGTAAGATTAATACTCTCATATAAGGTATAAAGAAGATTATATATAAAATAGCCTTAATAAAGTAGAAGATCTAAGACTTTCAGACAGTAAATAAAGTATTAAGTAAACGTTAGAAAGTTAAAAAAACATATTTTTAACAAAGAGGATTATTATTATAACAAAAGGTAGAGTAGATATAGAAAGAAAGAGGCCTTATAGCTAAAGATGATATAAATATAAGTATAAGAGAGGGTCATATAAAGGAGAACTAACGGTACATTCGATACTATAACAATTATAGAAAGCCTGGCTATAATATACGAATATATCAATTAGATATAGAGATATCTGAAGATAAAGATTCTGAATAGTTTTAATTGATTTGAGTTGTTATGGTTAAAATAACTTATATAAAGATGATATAACGTACGAATGATATGGCGCTTGCTATGTTGCGACACTCACTATATAACTATGTTACTATATTATTATTATAAAGTTAGTTTATCAACTTTTTATTTTTTATTATAATATAGAAAGTTAAAAGAACCTTTTGTTAAGCCTTCTTAAATAATAATATATAAAAAATATATACTTTATTATCTTATTTAATCTTAAACTATAGATAGTCTAAAGATAACCTTTATACGTTTGCTACCTATACTTTATATATAGTCATAGTTTATATTCAATATATAAGTATGATACTTACTTTATATACTTAACTAACTTAATCTTTTATTATATCTATCTTTATTCTTTCTTTCTAATCTTTAAAGACTAGCTTTTAGGCTTTAGACGATAGTCGTTTTACTACTATGATAGTATCATTTTAAAGAAGCTTTATATTCGTTTTAACTATAATATTATTATTTATCATTTATTTTAATATCTTTATATTATAGATTATAACTTTATATTTGCCTATAATAGCTATTGGTCGTAAGAGCCTTATGGCTAAAGCCTTTGTATACGATCGTCAGACTATGTTTATAGTGATTATAACTTTTGAGAGAGTTGTCTTTAATAGTTTTTTTAATTTTATATTTATCTTATTAATTTTAGTTTTTAAACTATTAAGGTCGTCTTATATATATTCTATTAGCTAGACTCTATCATTTTACTATCTTAGGCTAGATAAAATATAGTATAATAATACTATCATTATATTATATATCAAAATCATCGTTAGATTATTATTAAAGAATTATTCTATTTTTTTAAGAATCGTTAATTTTGATAATTTCTTTAGATTGTCGCCATCACTATTAATATATACTATAGCCATATATAGTATATATTCGCTTGCTTATTAGTCTATAGTTAGTTGCTAAAGTATATTATAAAAATCCTTTATCACTACCTTCAGAAAGATAGTCTAAAGGTCTTCTATCTATATTATATCTATACCTTTCTTACGCTTCTTCTTCCCTATGATAATATAGGGTAAGCAGCTTGTCTGATTTTGATTCTGATGTTAAATTGTGTTTTTCTGTAGGTATATCGATGTAGGTGATAGTATAGTGGTTCCTTATTTTAAGAAAGAATATATTAAACTATCTATATTGTCAGCTAAATATTTAATCTTATTTATACTAAAGAAAGAAAGTAAACTATGCTTATATATAAACTATAAACAATTTAACGATATTATAATAAAAAACTATTATCTACTACCTTTAATATTAAAATTATAAGATAGATTATATAATACTATTATATTTATAATATTAGACTTTCTAAAAGTATATAATTTAATTAAAGTTAAGGAAGAAAACGAATAAAAAACAATATTTTATATATAATATAAATATTATAAATATTTAGTTATATCTTTTGGATTAATTAATATATTAGCTAGTTTTCAAACTATAATCAATTATATTTTATAAGAATTTTTAAATATCTTTATTATTATCTACTTAGATAATATTTTAATATATTTAAAGATATTTAAATAATATTAAATATATATATACTAAATATTATTAAAGTTATAAAAGGTTAACTTATTAATAAATCTTAAGAAAAGTATATTTTATATTATAAAGGTTAATTTCCTTAATTATATAATAGAATTAAGACGAATCAATATATAAGAAAGCAAAATTTAAGCTATTTAAGAATAGCTAAAACTAACTATAGTTAAGAAAATTAAAAGATTCTTAAAATTCTTTAACTTTTATTAAAGTTTATTAAAGATTATAATAAAATCATTATATTATTTATAAACCTTATAAAAAAAAGTTTTATATAAAATGATAAAGTATAAATTATATTTAATATATTAAAATAGTAGATATTATTTAAATCAATTTTATAAAACTTTAACTTTATAAGATAATATAAAGTAAAGATAAATACTTTAGACTTTATATTTAAAGGATAATTATAACAAAAAAATAATAAATATTGATTATATTCTATAATATTTTTCTTAAAAAAACTATATAATCTAAAGTTAAACTATCAAATTTATAATAAAAAGTTAATAACTATAGTTAAAGTATTTAGAAAATAAAGATAATATTTATCTAAAACTTTTTATAAAGTATTTATTTATATTAATTATAAGAACTTTACCTACTTTATAACTATAAAAAAACTTAATAAAAGATAAATAAGATAAATAAAAGAATTGTTAGAATTTAACTTTTAAATTATTTATTAAAAAGAATTAGAAAATAATAAAATAAATATTTTAAGCTAATAAATAAATTATTATTAGAAAATATTAAAAGAAACTTAAACTATTTTAATAATAAATCTAGATAGAATTTTAATATAAATAAAAAAATAAATTAATATACTTTTGAAAATAAAATCAAATAATACTTAGAAAAAGAAACTTAAAAAAGTATATAAGTTAATAAAATATAAATATAATAATAATTTATTACTTATCTTATAGTATATAGCTATGATAGAGATTCTATCTAGATACTAGCTAACGCTACTATACTATCTTTTTCTCTAGTCGTACGGAAACCTTGCCAACGTCATACCTATAGTAGTTTGAGGGCAACCTATCCTTATGCTAAGTAAGTGTTAGATTAATAGACAAAAACTATACTCTTAGCTAACCTTATTATTAAGACTATAGTATATACTATATACTCTTCCTTTCTTTATTAACATTTTAAGGTAAGGTCATTTTATACTTACTTTAAATATAGTCTATATATATCTTACTATATTTATATAATTAGATAGTGTTTTCTTTCTTTCTCTTCGACTTATAAATATTATATTAATCTTCTAGTTGGTAGCTACTATCTTTATACTATCTTTAGGATAATTATATTTTATCAACAGTATACTTAACGAAGGCTTTACTATTTCTATACTTCTTCTCTTTCTTATCATAAGTTGAGAGTCTTACTTAATAATTATATAGCCTACATTCTTTACACTATCGAATCAAGTAAGGTATACTAGCTATATAGCTTTTGCTATAGCTATATAATTTTGACAGACTATATACTCTAGCAACTAGGATAGATATATACTATAGTATTGATTATAATTAGATAATTCTTTCTTTCTCTTCCTTAGATAGTCGTCTTTAGTATACTAGCTTAATATATACTATCTATAGATAGCCTACCTTCAATATATCTTTACTATATAATCGTAAAAGTAGTACTTAAAGTACTATTTAACTATTATTCTCTTATAAAAGGGTTTATAAAGATACTAAATACTATTCTATACTATATCATCATTATAAAGTCAGTCTACCAACTTCTTATCTTCTACTATAATATAAAAGGTTGAGAAAACCTTCTATTAAACCTTCTTAGATAATAATATATAAAGGATATATACTTTATTATCTTACCTAATCTTAAGCTATAGATAGTCTAAAGACAATCTTTGTACGTTTGCTACCTATACTCTATATATAGCTATAGTCTACATTTAGTATATAAGTATAGTATCTACTTTATATACTCGGTTGACTCAATCTTCTACTATATCTACCTTTATTCTTTCTTTCTAATTCTTAAAGACTAGCTTCTAGACCTTAGATGGCAGTCGTTTTGCTACTATGATAGTATTACTTTAAAGAAGCTTTATATTCACTTTGGCTATAATATCGTCATTTATCATTTGTTTTAATATCTTTATATTATAGATTATAACCTTATGTTTGCCTACGATAGTCACTAGTCATAAGAGTCTTATGGCTAGGGCCTTTATATACGATTGTCAGACTATGCTTATAGTGGCTATAACTTTTAGGAGAGTTACCTTTAATAGTTTCTTTAATTTTATATTTATCTTATCAATCCTAGCTTTTAAACTATTAAGGTTGTTTTATATATATTTTATTAGCTAGATTCTATCGTCTTGTCCTAGGCTAGGTAAGGTATAATATAATAGCATTATCATTATACTATATGTTAGAATCGTCGTTAGGTTGCTATTAAAGAATCATTCTATTTTTTCAAGAATCGTCAATTTCGATAGTTTCTTTAGATTGTTGCTATCGCCATCAATATATATTATGGCTGTATATAGTATATATTCGCTTGTTTATTAGTTTATAGTTGGTTGCTAAGGTATATTGTGAAAATCCTTTATTATTATCTTTGGAGAGACAGTTTGAAGGTCTTCTGTCTATGCTATATTTACGCCCTTTTTATATCCTTTCTTTCTTATGATAGTATAGGGTAAGTAGCCTGTCTGATTTTGATTCTGATGTTAAATTGTGTTTTTCTGTAGGTATATTAATGTAGGTGATAGTATAGTGGTTCCTTCTTTCTTATATAAATATAATATATAAATTCCTTTAAAATTAGTATAAACTAACAATATAAAATAAAAATAATATAAATATAAAAGGAAAATATATATACTATCAAAACTATAAAAAGAACTTATTAAAATATATTATAAACTAATAAAATTTAAATATATAAAAGTATAAAAACTTTTAAATAAATATAAAGAAAGTATAACTTTCTTTATATAAAAAATAAAATCAAAAAAGTATTAAATAAATATAGTATTTATAAATAAAATAAAAATAGTAAATATAAACTTTATAAAAAGTTATAATTATTATTAATTATATAATAATTATAAAAGTCAATCTTATAAGATTTTATTATAAAATTTCTATTATTAAAAGAATTATTAATAAAAGGTAAATATAATAGTATTTTTACTATTATCAATAAACTTAGCTAAAGCGAATGTAAAGCTCCTTTGAAGCGACACTATTATGACGGCAAGACAACTACCATCTAGAGCCTAAAAGCTAGTCTTTAAGGACCAAAAAGAAAGGATGAAGGCAGATATAATAGAGGATTAAGTCGGCTGAATATATAGAGTAGATACTATACTTATATACCGAACGTAGACTATAGCTATATATAAAGTATAGGTAGCAAATATATAAAGATTGTCTTTAGACTATCTATAGTTTAAGATCGAATAAGATAATAAAGTATATATTCTTTATATATTATTATCTAAGAAAGTCTAACAAAAGATTCTCTTAACTTTCTATATTATAATAAAAGATAAAGAGTTGGTAAACCAACTTTATAACAATAATATAATATAAAATAATGTTTAGTATCTTTATAAATCTTTCTATAAGAAAGTAATAGTTAAATAATACTTTAAATACTATTCTTACGACTATATAGTAAAGATATACTAAAGATAGATTATCTATAGATAGTATATATTAAGCTAATATACTAAAGATAACTATCTAAAAAAGAAAAAGAAAGAATTATCTAATTATAATTAATACTATAGTATATATCTATCTTAGTTGTTAGAATATATAGTTTGTTAAAATCATATAGTTATAACGAAAGCTATATAGCTAGCATACTTTATTTAGTTTGATAATATAAAGAATATAAGCTATATAACTACTAAATAAAACTCTTAACTTATAATAAAAAAAAGAAGAAATATGAAAATAATAAAGCTTTTACTAAGTATACTGTCGATAGAATATAGTTATCTTAAAGATAGTATAAAGATGATAGCTATCAACTAGAAGATTAATATAATATTTATAAGTTGAAAAGAAAGAAGGAAAATATTATCTAACTATATAAATATAGTAAGATATATATAGACTATATTTAAAGTAAGTATAAAATAATCTTACCTTAAAGTGTTAATAAAGAAAGAAAGAGTATATAATATATACTATAGTCTTAATAATAAGGTTAGCTAAGAATATGGTTTTTATTTATTAACTTGACATTTACTTAGTATAGAGATAGATTGTCCCTAAACTATTATAAGTATAATGTTGGCAAGGTTTTCATATGACTAGAGAAAAAGATAGTATAGTAGTGTTAGCTAGTATCTAGGTAGAATCTCCATTATAGCTATATACTGTAAGATAAGTAATAAATTATTATTATTATCAATAGACTTATAAAATATATATACTTTATTTTATATAAAGAAGAAAATAATATTAAAGAATTAGTATATATATTCTTATAGATAATTATAGTTAATTATAAACTATTAAAAAAGATAATTTTAAATTAAGATAAACTATTTATATTAAAATTTTAATAATTATATATAATATAATTAAAAACCAACTATAAACTATCTATAGTTTAATATCTTAAGACTAATAAATAAATAATAAATTAAATTAAATTATTAAATAGTATCTTTGATATTATATTAATTATAAATAAAATAATTAAGTTATATTATTATTAATAGCTTAATTTAGTTATAATATATTAATCAATAAATCAATAAGAATATTATTATTTTATATAAACTATAGATTTAACTTAAAACTTAGCTATTTAATCAAAATAAAACTAAAGTTAGAAAAAGTAATATTTATAATAGAATAACTTTAATAGCTTTATTAGAAAATAAGAAACTAGTTAGTATTTATTAAAGAATAAATATTAAAGTATTATAACCTTTAAAAAATAAAGAAATTATCTTTTAAAAAAAAAGATAAAATTTATTTTATATAATAAAATATAAAAACAAAATAATTAAATAATAAATTAAATTATAAAAAACTTAAATTATTTAAAATCAAATAAAAAATATTAAAATCTAACTATAAACTTTTATTATTTAAAATTATAAAAATATACTTTATTTTTTATATTTTACTTTTAAAACTAATATATAAATTTATAAAACTTTAAATAAATATTAAAGTAAAATCAAAGTAAGAATATAAAGTAGAGAAAATATTAGACTTATAAAAAAAAGATAATAAATATAATATTTAGTTAAATAATAAAACTATAATAATTTAAAAAATATATAAAAATCTTTCAAATATTTATAAAATTATTTTAATTTAGTTATTTAATTCTATTAAAATCTTTTACTAATAAACTTATAAAAGTAAATTTATTATTTAAGCTTAAAGAAAATTAATCTATATTATTTAAAATATCTAATAAATAAAGATTATCTATTATAAACTACTTTTAAATAAAGATAAAAAAAACTATTCTATCTTTTTTATCTAACTTTTATATTTTTTTCTAAAAAGCTTTAGAATACTTTTTAAATATTACTTTTTTCTATAATATAAGTAAGCTAGATAGCTAATAACTGTCACAGGTTGCGAACCCTATATGATGGCTTCAGCACCTTTCA
>NW_006921150.1:1272-1642 GCF_000392275.1 Phaeoacremonium minimum UCRPA7 | reverse complement strand
GAATTAACAGTATATAAGTCTCGGGGTGTGATCATAATGTGTGGCAAGCCGAGTCGTCGGGACGCCTGATCAGATATGGTAGTATAGCTTAAACATCCAGAATCAATAAAGGCTTTAACAAAATAAAGTCCATTTAATCCTAGATCGATCTGGAATGAATTACTATCCATCTCATACTTCACAGCCTCTTACTTCTCCTTAGCTTTCCTTTGATACTCCCTCTCGCGACTTTGAGCGGAAGCTACTCTTTTTCTGAGTCTTCTGTTTGCTGATCAGGGTTGAGATTATCTTCTTCTAGCTCCAGGCCATACTGAACCATATATTGATTGACTTTGGTGGCCGGATTGTGAGCAGGAAGGTAAGGGCAAAC
>NW_006921150.1:476-1146 GCF_000392275.1 Phaeoacremonium minimum UCRPA7 | reverse complement strand
CCATCTGAACTATAACTCGAGGATGATCAGATAGTTCCCAATCCATTTGGTCGGGAGAATTCTCGGTCGTTGCTATGATAGTGGTCTTCTGTAAGCCTTACCATATAGAATCTCTCACAATCCTATATCTCCTTATAGACGCATCCAGTCCGTCCATTTTAGATCCTATCTACTGTAGGATTCGAACGAAATCGCTGTATAGAGTGGGCGGGTTTGGGAGATAGACCAGAGCTGCCTTCAATCGTTTATTCAGTGCCCCTTCCAAGTAGTTGACCTGAACAGTGTCGTGCCAATTTCCTCCTCCACTGTCAGCTAATTCCTTCTCAAATTTTGGTAGGAATGTGGCGAAGCTCTCGTTTTCTCGCTGTTTCAAATCTCTCAATCGATCGATTGCTCGGGCTTGCGCATTCGGGTCCCCGTAACATCCGTAGAGGTATTCCAGATACTGATCAGGATCATAAGCCCCATCTGGACCTCCTTTCTCAACAAAAGCTACTGTCATATTCTGTGGGAGTTTTCCCAGCCTCGAATAGATGTAAGCAAACCGGTCTTAGGTGCTTCCAATAGCCATTCTATCCACCTTCAATTTATTCTTCATTTCTCTGAACCATGCTCGGAAGGCATTTCGTATACCTTCGAATTTTGGTGGGTTAGGGAGAGTGGCTTTCTT
>NW_006921150.1:0-203 GCF_000392275.1 Phaeoacremonium minimum UCRPA7 | reverse complement strand
ACTGACTGACTGACTGACTGAAATGCTACTTCGTGATGAGTGGTAGCCCCGTTCGAACCTACTGTTATCTGACAGCAGTCGTTGACGTTCTTTCAACGGCACAGCTCAAATGAATGCCTGCGCTCCCGTGCCTGATCAGTGTAGATCTACACGACTGGGTCTAAAAAGGAGTTGAATTGTAATGTAACGGGCCAGATAGATAG
>NW_006921149.1:0-1162 GCF_000392275.1 Phaeoacremonium minimum UCRPA7 | reverse complement strand
AAACAAAAGCTAAATAAACGATAAATTTGATAGACTAAAACATTATCTTAATATAATTTTGTATTAAGATATTAGCTAGAGAATAAAAGTATCATATTTAACGTCTTATTATAAAGAAAATAAGATATTCTTATAAATAATAAAGATAATCAATTGAAAGGGAAAGAAGTTTAGATTCTTATGATAGAGAAAGATAATTAGATACAATTTATTCTATCAGTAAAAATCGCTATCAATCATATAGAACCTAAAGTAAAGTAGATAAAAAGAAGACCTAAAAACCTTTTTTCTAAAGACTCTTTAAAGAACCTATAAAATATATTAATATAAAAAAACATATAATATAAGCTAATTAGACAGAAAGTTATTAAAAAAGATTATCGCTTTCTATCAAAATAAAAGATAACTATCTTCATATTTAAGTATAAAATTAATAACTATCATCGATTATAATAGAGAGATAGAATTTAATTATCTGAAAATAAACCTTTATAGATAATACTAATCTAAAAAATCTATAATTCTATGTTAATTAGTCATCTTAAGTATAATCAGTTATAAAATATACTAGAAAAATAATTCTTTTAGCTAAAAATATCTTAAGATATATGATAGTTTATTCAGAATTATAATATCTATAGCCAAAAGGCTTTCTAAAGAAAGAAATAAAGAGGGTTATTAAAACCTTTACCTATCCTTAAGAGAATTTAGACAGAAATATCTATAGATTTTATTATCAACTTACTATCTTCTAAGCTAAGGTAAGCAACAAATATATTAATGATCATAGATTAGTTATCTAAAAGCGTCATCTTTAAGTTGATAAAAGAAATTATAACAGAAGTAATAGCTAAAACGCTACTCTCTAAGCTGATTAGGCATTATAAATTACCAATAGCTATTATATCTAATAAAAGAGTATAATTTGTTAGCTTTATAACCTTTTAAGAATAAAACAATAACTATCTATAGTCTATTATCTAAAGATAGACAAAGCTATAGAAAAAGCTAACTAAGAACTAAAGGTTTATTTATATGCTTATATAAGTTATAAATAAGATGATTAAAAAAAGAACCTATTTATAGCTATGATAGTAATAAACAATAAGATAGCAACCTTTATAAGACTTACTCTATTCTTTTTTATATATAGCTATAATAT
>NW_006921148.1:629-1083 GCF_000392275.1 Phaeoacremonium minimum UCRPA7 | reverse complement strand
CTTTTTATAGGTAGAGTCTCTATATCGAAAATAACGGTTCTCTTAAAGCCTCTTGCTAATCTCCTTAGGAGAGACCCATCTTGCTTGGACAGTCTTTCCTAAAGAAGGTTTTACCATCTAAACTATAACTCGAGGGTGATTAGATGGTTCTTAATCCATTTGGTTGGGAGAATTCTTGGTCGCTACTATGATAGTGGTCTTCCGTAAGCCTTGCTATACAGAATCTCTCGTAGTTTTATATCTTCTTATAGATGTATCCAATCCGTCCATTTTGGATCCTATCTACTATAGGATTCGAACGAAATCGCTATATAGAGTGGGTGGGTTTGGGAGATAGACTAGAGCTGCCTTCAATCGTTTATTTAGTATCCCTTCCAAGTAGTTGACCTAAACAATATTATGCTAATTTCCTCCTCCACTATCAGCTAATTCCTTCTCAAATTTTGGTAGGAAT
>NW_006921148.1:0-313 GCF_000392275.1 Phaeoacremonium minimum UCRPA7 | reverse complement strand
AGAGTGGCTTTCTTCTTTCTTGGTTCAGGGACTAGGCCTTCATTAGACGGTATACTTATAATGCTCCCTATTCTAGTCTGTCTTTCGACTTCTAATTGTCGAATTCTTTCTTCAAGCTGACTGATCAGCTCTGCTGCTATATTCTGTGTGGTTTCTTCGGTAGGAAACCCTTTTATATTGTGGTCATTCATAATTCAATGAATACCCAGATATCGCCCCGTTTATAGAGTTCGCACGATTATCCGCTGCCCGGTCCCTTTCGTATGACCGTTCTGACTGACTGACTGACTGACTGACTGACTGACTGAAATGC
>NW_006921147.1:912-1933 GCF_000392275.1 Phaeoacremonium minimum UCRPA7 | reverse complement strand
ACGCCATTGGGTCT
The DNA here is from genome assembly GCF_000392275.1 of Phaeoacremonium minimum UCRPA7. NCBI lineage: Eukaryota > Fungi > Ascomycota > Sordariomycetes > Togniniales > Togniniaceae > Phaeoacremonium > Phaeoacremonium minimum. Next base: position 1,919 of record NW_006921147.1, on the reverse strand, counting down.
ACTGAGAATGTGCACATTGCCGCAAGGTGCAACAAATTCGGTGGCACAATTTATGCGGATCGTGGTCCGCATTCTCTATGACCTAATCCCAGACGTCTGCCGAGCTTTCCTCGACGATCTCTGTATTAAAGGCCCAACTACTAGATACGACGACAAGCCCCATGATCAGTACCCAGGGCTTCGAAAATTCATTGTGGAGCATATACAGAACATCGATCGAGTCCTTCTAAACTGCGAACTGGCCGGGGTCACCATTGCGGCCAAGAAATCCCAATGGTGCAAGAAGGAAGCCGTTATAGTAGGATACCTCTGCGGAACAGATGGCCGCAAGCCTGATCAGATGAAGATTCGCAAGATCCTTGAATGGAAGCAATGCGACTGCTTAAAAGACGTGCGCGCCTTTCTTGGAATTGTCGGCTTCTATCGGATCTGGATAGAAGGATATACAACCACGGCTGAACCGCTCTTCAGACTGATGCGGAAGGACACACCTTTCGAATGGGCCGAAGCACAACTAAAGGCAATGGATAGTCTAAAACAATCTCTGACGAGTCCTCCAATCCTGATCAGCCTTGACTATACCCCAGAGGGTGGCATAATCATCCTGATGACCGATGCTAGTCTCACGGGATGGGGTGCTGTGCTGATGCAGTTAAAAGATGGTCATCGAAAACCGGCGCGATTTGAAAGTGGAATCTGGACCTCCGCAGAGGCTAAGTACGACGCAACAAAACGGGAATGCCGAGGTGTGCTATTTGCGCTTAAGCGGCTGAGATACTACCTCTATGGAGTCAGATTCACCCTTGAGACAGACGCCAAAGTGCTGATGTACCAGCTCAATGGGACAATGACCGACTTGCCCGGAGCACTGATCAATCGTTGGATCACCTGGATTCGTTCGTTTGACTTCGAAGTAAAGCATATTAGTGGAGCTAAGAATTCAGTGGCCGATGGGTTGTCACGAAAACCAGCGACGCTTAGTGACATGATCGAGAAAGAGCAGGAAG
>NW_006921147.1:429-643 GCF_000392275.1 Phaeoacremonium minimum UCRPA7 | reverse complement strand
GAAAAGCGAAAAGAGCTGCTCAGAAAAGCTCACATTATGCATGGTCACAGAGGAAGAGACAGGACGTACGGAAGGATGCGAAGAATGTACTACTGGGACGGAATGTATCACCAAATACGAGAAGCCGTTGCTTCTTGTGTGCAGTGTCAAAAATGGGATTCAAAACGATATGAAGAGAAAGCTGGACTTACGAATCCCCCTGATCAGCCGATGT
>NW_006921147.1:0-357 GCF_000392275.1 Phaeoacremonium minimum UCRPA7 | reverse complement strand
CAATCTGACTGGTTTCGTGGAAGCAGAAGCCATCGCCAAGGCCAACTCGAAAACAGTTCGGGGATTCCTTTGGCGAAGAATCGTGTGCCAATATGGGTTGCCTGTCATGATCACCGTAGATGGGGGATCAGAGAACAAAGGAGAAGTTACTAAGTTTCTACAAGAGCTTGATATCTTCAAAGTCACTGCATCTTCATATAATGCTCGAGCGAACGGTATCACAGAGAATGGGCACATACCCATAGCATCAGCAATAGCCAAATACACCAATGGAACAGGAAAGGATTGGATAAAGCTACTACCGACCGTCCTTTTCGCCGACAGGACGTCAATCAGAGGATCTCACGGGTGTTCCCC
>NW_006921146.1:944-1232 GCF_000392275.1 Phaeoacremonium minimum UCRPA7 | reverse complement strand
CAATTGGTATTGGTGAGGCACAGTCGTGTTAATCTTCCTTCTTCTCTCACTGGGAGCTTACTCCCAAACAACCATCCAAATGAAATTCTACCTGCCAATTGAGTTGAACAATACCGCCCTACGCTGATCAGTAGCCAAAAGCTCCTTGCAAAAGGATAACTTAACAGTGTGGCCTGATTCGTGAAATACGTGGGGAGGTAATGTTGCTGAGTAGGAAGGAAGAATGACACGCAAGATGAGGAAAGAATTTCATTAAAGTAAATTTCCTTTGTCACGTAAGCTAGCTTT
>NW_006921146.1:403-815 GCF_000392275.1 Phaeoacremonium minimum UCRPA7 | reverse complement strand
ATTGCCTTATGATTTCCCCATCCTTTCAGCCTTCTTCTTCTGATCAGCTTGCTGCTTCTCAATGTAATTGTCCTGTTTCTCCTTAACCCTAGTAGCTATACCTTCCCAGCGGATAACCTTTGTGGTCTGGCATGTTTCGGGACGAAGACGGCGAGGTCCCAATTCTGGGAAGCTCCTTTTGCGAGCGGCCATCATCCGGATGCCGGGGTATGTTCCAATGCCTCTGCCTTGAGTGTTATAGGAGCAATCCTTCTCTTCCAGATGGTACATGCAATTGCCGCAAACGCCGTAGTTAAATCCGGGCACCGAAACACACTCGAAAAATGGCCACATAACGTGTACCTCGGTCTCGGTCCGGTGCTGAGGAAATCTCCTAATCGACTTTAGATAGCGGTTTTCACAGCACTCGCAT
>NW_006921146.1:0-315 GCF_000392275.1 Phaeoacremonium minimum UCRPA7 | reverse complement strand
TAATTGCCGAGTGGTCCTCCGTTTACGATCTCAACAAAAACTGGCTTAAACTTCGTTGGTTGAAAATCGAGTTGCCCAATGGCTTGCCATGATTCGTTAGGAAGAAGGTCCCGGAATAGCTTCTTTACAAGGTCCACGTTTTCAACAGTCCATTTGAGGTAGAGATTGCGCGCTGGACCCTGAACTTCGGAGATCGTGATCACCCCAAGGCAGTGCTGCCAATTGGAGGTGAAGGCGGAGGCGCTATTATCAATGCATGGGTATCTTGAGACCCAAGCACATATACCCTTGTCCTCAATCTCTCGAGTTCGAGGC
>NW_006921145.1:0-209 GCF_000392275.1 Phaeoacremonium minimum UCRPA7 | reverse complement strand
TATTACATCGATTTAAGACTGATCAAGCCCAGCTCTTCCTTCCCTCTTTACTTACTTCAAATGAGTGGCGCGAGTAAGGGAGAAAAAGAGGACGATTTTACGATTCGCCCCTTCTCGTCATTCAACATGGGGTCTGACAGCGGCAATGAACGACCTGTCAAGAAGCAGCGGTACCTCTTTCGCGATTATGGCCCTGATAGAGAGAAAAC
>NW_006921144.1:0-1152 GCF_000392275.1 Phaeoacremonium minimum UCRPA7 | reverse complement strand
TGACTATAGTCTTATATAGATAGTGGTAGTAATTTAGATGATTATTATATATATATAAGGCTGAAAGATGCTAAAGCTATTATATAGGGTTTATAACCTATGATAATATCCTCCTTCTTTCTCTTATATCAAATTATATTAAAGCCTTAGTATTTTGAAGGTTTCGTTTAGGTTCTTAAGTAGGCTTAGAATATCCTACCTATTTAACTAAGAGTTTTCATCCTTATTTTGTCTTTCTTTCTTTTAAAATATGTTTAATCTCTTATTCCTTTTCTTTCTTCTGACTGATTATTGTTAAAGGCTGATAATTGTCTTTGGTTTATGATAGTAATAGGTTTATTACTATCTTTTTAAGTAGTGATATATAGAATATATTATATATTCTCGATGGTATATTTAGTCTATAAGAATATATTCTAATAGCTTTGATAATCTTATATTTAGCGTTAAGTTAATCTAATTTCTTTAATATTTAGTCTGTCTTAATATTTTATAGTTATAGCTATACTTTATTATCTATTTGAAAGTAATCAATCGACTATTGATTCTTATTTGTTTATGATTCTTATTGTTTCTATACTATAGCTATTACTGCTTATATTGTTTCTATTGTCTTTTAAATATATTTGACAAAAGCCTTTCCTTTTATTATAAACGATTTGTCGTCTTTCTATAGTGTTTTATTAACTATAATTAAGTTGATATTATAGCTATATATAAAAAAGAATAAAGTAAGTTTTATAAAGGTTACTATCCTATTGTTTATCGTTATTATAGCTATAAATAGGTTCCTTTCCTAATCGTCTTATTTATAACTTATATAGGTATATAAGTAGACTTTTAGTTTTTAGTTAGCTTTTTCTATAGCTTTGTCTATCTTTAGATGATAGACTATAGATAGTTGTCATTTTATTCTCAAAAGGTTATAAATTTGTTTTTATATAAGGCTAACAAATTATACTTCTTTATCAAATATAATGGCTATTGATAATTTATAATATTTAATCAGCTTAAAGAGTAACGTTTTAGCTATTACTTTTATTATAATTTCTTTCATCAGCTTAAAGATAACGCTTTTAGATAACCGATCTATAATTATTAATATATTTGTTACTTACCTTAGTTTAAAGGATGGTAAGTTGACAATAAAAT
>NW_006921143.1:0-1357 GCF_000392275.1 Phaeoacremonium minimum UCRPA7 | reverse complement strand
TCTTACCCCTGCCAGCAATCAGGTGACTTATTTGCTACTACTTACTTCATTTTTACTTGTCTCACTTAGCTATTACTACACGGAATACAAGAATGACTACCCCTTCCATTCCATTATATTCTTTATACTCTGGAGGCTTCGTTTGTATGGGTGTTATATGATATCTTGAGAGGGTGTTGGTTAGCAGTAGATACTATTGCTTTATTTTATTGGCGACTATAGTGTAAGTAGTATTGTTGTAGGTATCTGTCGATACTTTACGAACGATAATCTCTAAAGATATAGCTAACAATATTAAGACCTGATAATTGATAGAAATAGCGATTCTATATATTCGGAAGGGTGGCAATCTATATCTGGCAACTATATAAGTACTTTGAATATAATGTTTATATATATAAAATTGTAACCTTCTAAAGATTGATTAGAAAGGAAAATAAATAAAATAAAGATGATTAGCTATTAATTAAAGTTAAATTATTTAGAAGATTTAAAGAATAAAAGAGTCTAACGTTTAAAGTCGATTTTAAAATATAGTCGAAAAACTCGAAAATATACCTTTATTAAGCCGAAAATATAACTATCATTAAGATAAACTATAATAAAAGATTAAACTTTTAAAATAATCTAAAGATTAATTAGACTTTGATTAGTTATTAAAACTTTAATTTTAATAAATATTTATATTTTTTAGAAAGATGGCTAGAAGGTAGCTAAACATACTTTTATAACCTATATATACTATCATTTTATTTTATCGATTTAATTATGATAAGATTTTTTGAGAATTAACGTTTTTTAAGGATTGATTAGACTTTATTCTTATCAATAAGAATAGTCTAGAATCTAGAAAATCGAAATAGCCTATATATATAGTCTTTTGATTCTGACTCTTATATATATAATTCTGCTTAGAAGGATATTAAGTAGGAGGTTATAGAATCCTAATAAGACTATTATCTAAAGCCTTAGAATCGTTAATTCTAATCTATTAAAACTTTGAAAAAGAAGCTTTGCTAACGAATTGAATATACTAGATAATCTAATGGTATTTGCCAATATAAGAGAAAATGTTAAGGTTAAGTCTTAACGATTTATATAAGGAAAAGACTATAAAGACTTTGATAAAGATTATCTTAAAACTATTCTAACCGCCAGCTTTCACTAATTATAAAATAAAGTGATTAGCTACTCTTACTAGAGAATTGCCTAAGGATATTTAAGTAAGAAATAAGTAAACTTATTTTGTCACTACTTTTTAGAAAATAGATAATATTTCTTACTAGTTACTAACAATAATTGAGTAATAATAGTAGCTATTATCCTTACTATCGATGTTTTAGAGTTTGATTATAAG
>NW_006921142.1:0-49570 GCF_000392275.1 Phaeoacremonium minimum UCRPA7 | reverse complement strand
ACTATCTCGACTATCTCGACTACTTCGACAAGCTTATCTTCCCCGGATATGTTTATTCATGGGCAGACGGGGCTTGTGAGTGCACAGTCCCGACTGCTGCAACAACTCTCACGACATCGAGATAAGATTACTCTTTTCCAACCATGCGGAGACGGACGGACTGATAGTGCCCGCCAACAGCCTACAGCGTCTTCAATTCCAGGCAGCCAGCATGCAACTAGTAAGGACACAAGGAAACGAAAAGGTATGACTTCTACTCCTACCTACCATCGAACAGAACGCAGATGTGCCACCGATACCAACCCATCCACCAGGCCGCTCCTTCATTGCTGCGATTTCTGTTGTGTCAGTCAGAGAGGCCAAATTCTCTGTTGAGGAACGGTCTGACTTCCCCGGCAAGTTACTTACGAATGATTCGGTGGGCTGCCTTGAGGACTTCCAGCTGCAGCACATCTTAACAACATATGCGAACGCTCGATTCCGATTCGACCTAGGAGACTTGATATCTGAGAAGTTCATACTCGTCTTTGGCTACCTGAGACATCTGATTCTCCATTTTCGTGCGCTGGAGATATGGTCACCTTCTATGGACCAGCAGCAACGCCGTGTGGCAAAGGTCTATCCCAGCTTTCCTGGACAACCCCTTCCCGGAAGAGTTGGCCGACCTCTCAGTGCAGAACAATTCCAGCACGTGAAAGAAGTCTTTACAGAACTCATTGGGCAAAAACACGAGATTAGAGAGTCCGAAGAGAGCGCATACAGCTACCTTCTAGGTTGCATGGAGCAGCTCATTCATCACATCAGGGGACAGGAAGCAGAAATGGTGATGGAAGGGGAACTATGAGGCAAGCACTTCAGTCCGGTCCAAGTCATCTCTGGTTGATTACGCAGCCCCCAGAAAAGTACTTGATATTGATAGAGACTTTCTTACATAATTAGGAGTCGAAGCAGACCAAATGTAGAGGTTGAGAAACTTCGTTACATTGCCTCATTGAGCATATGTGGCGATACTGGAGCGGGAAAAGGTGTCCAAAATCTTGGCAATGTCAACTGTTAACTAAGACAGGCTTCAGAGAGTGATAACGAGTGTGCACAATTGTAGTAAGGATTGTGCTTGCAATCTGCACAGATGATAGTGACTGTTGGGATGATTTTGGTGGGGATGCACAATATTGACGCCGGTAACTAAACTCGACAAAGTGATAGGCTGTTCCCTGCACCCGCTCTGTTGTTAAGCAGTTGATTGTGAGAGCCCTCGAGGCCGGAATCAGATTCAACGACGAAAAAGTCGGATCCAATGGTCAGGGTCGCAACCCAACGTGAAGGAGTCAAATTCGGACGGTGAAGGCTGGTGAAGTCAAGCTCTAACTTCGGAGACTAAATCTAACAATTATGGCGGGCCCATCTGCAGTGTCAACGGGGTACAATGGAGTACTCAAAACGAGTTTGTAGTGGCAGCCGAGAATGAGGTGTTAGGGCCGTTCAATACTAAGCGGAGTGACAAATGAAGGTTCGAAGCAGTGCTGTTGTCGATGACCGAGGCATCTGGTAACTCCAAAATGTAGATAGAATGCATTCAGATCAACTCTTGACGAGGTTTCTCGATGTGACGGCAAGGTTTGACCCATGATTGTGCAAAAGGCAGGAAATTCTAAGGCCGTGATGACGTGTACGCTCCTGAACTTCCCCAATTTTGGATTCCCTACTTCCTCGCCTTTATTTCAATTTCTTCTGATACGCAGCACGGATTTCGTGCCGAATTTCTGGCATGTCTCCCAACTTTACAACAAAACATCAGCGGTAAGAAGCTCTCCAGGCAAGTTGCAAAATATGTTCTGGAGGTATCACGATTAACCCTGATATCCAGCACGTTATCAATAACTTCACAGAGTTGCAAGCCACAGCACAACCGGCCTCACCTCACGCTTCACAATCATGTCGGTTCGGAACGCAGCGATCGTGCTCAAACGAAGCGTGATAGGGTGCTGGAGTATTTGGGCCTGGTTCAGCTCGCGCGTTCAATGACGTCTCTGGTGCTCTCACTTCACAGGCTTCTTAAGTCAGAAATGAAGAGTGAAAAAATAATCTGCATGTTTGACCGGAACATGACTGAGATGTGGATTAACAATGTCTGCAATTCTTTACTAGCTGATCCACCAAGCCGTCAAAGGGCTGGGCACTGGGTCCACTTCTACTGATGCAGTGTGAAGAAGTTTGTGAAGGCCAATGCCCTTGCAATCTCAGTGGTCTCAACGCTTACCGATATTCTAAGTTCGACATCGCTCTCGCACCAAAGCGTTCCGCTTGCGAAAGCGAACACCCATTGGTAGCCAAGGAATGCAGAGAAGAAGGCGGGGACATCTACAGCAAGAAACATGACTCTTCATACACTACAGGCAACTTCACCAATGTCTATTGACAGTCAGTTCAGACCCATAGCTGTTGTCGCACTGGGGGTGACTTGTTTGAGAAGAAAGGGCAGAAATAGTTCGCTGTGTGTAAGTGGCACGAAGCTGGCCCGGAGCAAGACAGGTAATATGATTTGACGGGCCGATTACGACCTTCTCACTCCGTTCTTTGCAGTGTAGTTAGTGAGTGATGATATGGAGAAGGTGAACAACCCAAGCGAGCAACATACGTGTCGTATTCCTTCGGTCATTTTCGAGGCTCGGAGGCTCCAGGTTTAATGGATGGGCGTTGGCTTGACGGTCAATGGGCCAGACTAAACGCCGTCGGCATTAATGATGAGGACGATGTTCTGGTGATAATAATCCTCTTATCTGATGCCCGGTGGTCATGTCAGGTTGAGTCGCGCTATTACCTGTTGAGGGTTTAGAGCAATCTCGTCCTGCTACCTAGACATTCTTTACCCCCTTACCCGCCCGTCTTCTCCTTCCTTTTTAATTATCTCGACATTCAATTGCTGGCCTATAGCTCTCTAATCATCCAATTTACTCACTCTACACCGGGGCAGAATGGACACCAGCCGATTGCACCTTGCGTCCAATCCAATGGCAGAGCCCACGTCCACCGGCAGTGACTCTGCCGGAGCCACAGCCGGAAACAGCAAGAAGTGCACCGATGCCAGCATGTACGAGTCACTCAGGGCGCGCACTATAGCCTTGCCGTGACGCCAAAGCCAGATCTTTTGAGTAAAAAAGTTAGTCGGCCAGTCTCTCGGTCTTCAGTCTTCAGTCGATGACTTCCATCCCCGGATCAATCCATGTGTCCTGCATCCCTCGACATGTATGCTCCCAGACCAAGAGATGAATCATCCAGCTTGAGCTATTGCAAAACATGGCAACACTTTCACGATTCCTTTTTCGCAGCTGCTGCGCGTCTTTCTGAGTTTCAGCGTCCCAGCTTTGACGATGTCGAGTGCTAAATGAGCCTTCTAGAGCTTCTAGGCATGGTTTCTGGCTGAAGAAGCCACCGAGACTTGTCGAGAATCGCGAAAAGCCCAAGAGCCCAAAAAGCAGCAGTTAGGAGCCCATCGCCACCTATGCGCCGAAGACAAGCTCGAACCAACATCGTACGATCCAAGCGTCGCTCCCACGCACATTGTGAAGTCGTACGAACGAAGATGTCCCAACGCCAAGACAGCTACCCAAGCATGACGGGGCGGAGCATCTAGTATACCCTCGTGAAACCCCCGGCGTCGTTCCCCGGCGTTCTGAAGCCTCGCGTCTCTCTTCTGCACTCCCAAGATCCGTCGACAGTAATGGCGGGGGCACCGAGCGGGAAAATGACTGGACACTTTGGCTGAATATGAGACGGGCTGGGGTGCATGGAGTTGTGTATGTATGTTGACAAGGGGACGGAATGTCCTCAACTCAGTCGGGGGATGTGATGGATCCGTGGACATCGGATGGTAACATCCGCATTAAAGGTCCTGGCCTTGGGCTCGTTGAATCCAGCGAAACATGCCAAATATAGCACCAAACCTCTCCCCATCTATACAATCCATTGCCTGAATTGCTATTTTCACGAAAGGAATATGCGTCAAACATGTTATAAGCGCCCCAACGGATCTCACTCTCCTGCGGCAGTGAATAGTAGATGTCTTCCGGCCATGCAAGTTCTCTGAGGATAGCTAACCCTAGTGCGAATATCAACACCGCTCTAGCGTATCTTCCTGCTCCTTGCCTTGCCAGAGGCGGTCACTGCCGCCGCATATGCACACTTTCGGCAGGACGGCTCAGAGGATATCGACGCTTTCCTAAGGGCTCGAGGAGAAGGGCTCGAGAGAGAAAGCCCGGAGCTGGCCAGCAAGGATATAATGAGATACTACACACGCTGGACAGGACGGGCTACAACTCGAGCTCGCGGCCCGAGAACGGCTTTGGATTCACGGTGCTGCGGAAGATCATGCTCAAGACCAACGCCATCGTCAAAAGGGGATTACTCCTCATGGTCAAATATGGTTTCATAGAGACGGGAAACACAACGGTTTCTGATCGTTGGTCTTTGGATTGATTAGCGAGTGGTGAGAGGCAATCCTGGTGGATGACGTCGGTAGCTGCGGCGGCGGACGAGGTCGCGGCAAGATTGATGAGTCCCATAATTTACCGCTGGTCTCCCCCTGCTATCACGACATATCATGTCTCTGCCAGCTAAAATCGAAGCGTACAACGACTCCATCCTCTCCTGGAGGAAAATGAAGAATGGATGACACAGGGAAGAGGAGTTTGGTACTTAAAAAAGGGGGGGCGGCGACGGATGGCCCGCTAGGTGGGCCGAGCGTCGAGAGTTGTTAATTCTAGGACAAGAACTCGTGACGTCGAAAGTCAGGGGCGACACACCACCCGTCATCGCAACAAAGCCCCAACAAAGAGCATACAACGACACCCACGAAAAGGCCTGGTGATCGCTTCATGCTGCAGGATGGAGGACTCACTGCCGAGGACAGTTGGGGATGATGTTGATGGTGTACCAGAACGCGCACGCGCCCTCGCCGGTTTTGGCACGTCACCAGCGAGCCAAGGTATGACACCCGGCGCGCACCTAAAGCCATCCCACATGGAAGCGCTCGTCACTGACCACGTGGTATATTAGGAATTGAATGTGCAAGCCCGCCTCTTAGGGCCACCGTGTTTGTGTCCAAGGATACGGACCCGGATGTCAGTGCCAGTGCCAGTGCCGGTGACGGAACAATCTGCCATGGAGATGGTGACCAAAACAGCGAGGCTTCCATGGCTGCTGAGGCTTCGAGCCATGGTGACCACGCACAAGCACAGCAGGAGCACAAGATCGTCTTGCCGAACCCGACGCTGCCTTGTAGTGTCGTACGAGCCCTTGTGGCTCTAGACCAGTATCGCAAGGGCACTCGTAGCCCAGAGAGCGTCGCCATCATCCCGATGAAGGCTGGCGAATTCGACTTGCTGGTGAACTATCTTTTTGAGCCGGCGGAGCGCGCCGATGTCTCGGGATACGCTGGCAGAGCACCTTCCATCTACGATGGTGGTGCATGGACCGCCACCATCTCCGAGCAGAAAGCCCACGCCGACCACAACGAAACGGAGACGCTTGGACTGGGACTGGGACTGGGACTGGGGCTGAGATTGGATGAAGACCGACTTCGTGCTTTTGTTCAGCGTTCCAAAATCAAATGGGACTACCTGTTTGCTTTGCAGCAGCTCGCCATCATCATGAATGAGACAAAGCTGCAATTGGCGCTCAAATCGAGTTTTCCACAGTTGTGCTTGGACACGGCTAGAGAGACCGCCAACCGCCCCGGTCATCGCGAATACGAAACGCTTCTCGCAAATCTCGTAGTCAAAACAGAACACATGTACAAATTCGAGGACAACATATCGTCAGACAGCAACTACTCTCCACAATCCAACAGCACAGATTCGTCGAAACGCTCGCTGAGCGCTTCAGCCAACAGCCCGGACACGGCGATGAACAAACCATACTCGCTTCGACTGACGCCGCGTCTGCACACCCCCGTTCCCGGCCAATCAGCACCGGAAGAAGACAGCGACGGATCGGACCAGAGCTCCTGTGTGCGTTCTCAGACGGTTGACAGCGTCATCCAGCAGAAGAGGTTGCGAGTGGGACTTCGCATCCCGGATCCCTGCATGGCTTTCGAGATCCAGTTTTCCTACCCGAGACCGTCCGAAGTAGTTGAGGGTAAGCAGAGTCACCTTTCCTTCTTGTCAGCACCTACAGCTGTTCTCGTGCCTCATTGTACACGAGATCCAGATGAAGACCCGATCTGTGCGGATGAACTAACCTCGGAGCAGCTCTTCTGTCTGTGTTCGCGGGTGATATCCATTGCATTGTCTGCCTTTGCGTCGAGTACCGCAACCAGAAGACACGTTTCCATCAGATATACAATCCGCCTCCGTATGACGTCCAAGTCAAGATCTGGCGATACGTCGCCCGCGACGGCGACAAGCCCCCTGGAGTATCCTATGCAGTCCACGATCTCCGAATTAGCAATCAAACGAACGCTGCTGCGCAAGGCCATTCCCATGCCACCAAAGACACGAATGACGGGGGCGACACAAACAGAACACCAGAGACTGTTGACTTCTACCTCCGTGACTTTCATCGCGACCTACCTGCTGACGTCCTGGTACATGTTCCTCGCCAAGCTATTCTTGACCAGGTCGACCAGGCGCTGGAGAAATTACGATTCAATGATGCTGATGATCTGGAGGGCAACGAGAGAATCAAAGATCGAAAGACTAGTAGACCGGACGAGGAATGTCGTTTTTAGGCAAAAGCGTTACTGTGTGGAGCTCTGAGGCCAGCTTCGACCACTGTGTGCCACATGCAACGACTCGGGAGTGCTACGCAGGCATTGGAGGACAGAATCCGGAGAAGTTCCTGTCCATGTTGAGACACCTTGGGATTCATTGAATCCCCCCGTGTTTGGAACCGGTCAACAAGGGCCGGCACTGAGACTGTTGTGGTGGCGGTATCGAGACCCGCGTTGGTGTTGGTGATGTCGGATTATTTGTATTATATGAATGGCATGTCGGAACTGTCGTAAAGTTCATAGGCGGACAGCGTATGGATTTCCAGATGCCAGATTAGGGCGCTGGGTACACGCTTGCCCTCGGTCAAGTCCGAAGTTTTAGACCATCAAGATTGATTTGTTAGATACCCAGTCAGCGGGCGTCGTTTTATGGTATCACACTCGGGTATCTGTAATACAAAAGAAGGTTCAGGCGAGTCAAGCCAATCGTATTGCTGTGAAACATTATCGTGATGATTTCTTGACTCTACAAATCTATAGATGGGCTTTGCTTCAATTTGCTTCCACGTAGATCCTTCTAATTTCATTTAAAGTCGCTTCAAACATCCTTCATACTGGCAGCCAGAAGGATGTTAATTGCTCAAGCCTACGGCAATCAAGATGCAGACCACAGTAATACAGAAGGCGCGTAGCGGCGGCTACATCCACTTTTCGGTGAGCTTGCTGCGATTTCAGTTGTGTAACTGACCGGAACGAAATAGAGCCAAAAGAAGTTGGAAAGCTTAAAATACGGAAAGAAGGACAACGGGTTTTTCGAATGCTTTGGCTTAAGCAATTGTATAGAATATTCTTCACCATATTTCCATAATATAGTTTAGCTGAAATATAGGACATGTTTCAATGTCATGTATACCTACGTAATAGACAGCGCTGCGAACAACCCTTGGCCTATTTCTCGTTACTAAAAGCTCAATCAAGGAGCCTGAGATAGTCTGCTATTTTGGTTGTCGACCTGGATAAGTTACTACCGCCGTTTTGGGCATCAGTGGTGTCTAGCAGCATTCCGTATCTCACAGCTCTTGAGCCTCGGGCTTTTCCGATGTGTCCAGGCTGTTTCCATTAAGAACCCGGATGAGACCAACCTCCTCTTGAATTGCAGCCAGTAATTTAAGATCCTCTCGTGTGGTCTGCACGCTGCTACTCAGTATAATATGCTTGCATAAATGAACAAAGGAATGGCGTGACGAAGATATACCCAAACACATTATCCATTTCCTCCAGTGTTTTGCCCTTAGTTTCGGGCAAGAAGAACCAAACAAATAGCGCCCCTACAATACACCAGGCGGAAAAGAAGATGTAAGTGCCCCAGGAAATGGCCGACAGCATCAGTGGCGTGATGAATGCAATGATGAAGTTGTTCATCCAGTTTGACGAGGCGCTGATAGTTGTTCCTTTTGCACGGATTGAAAGGGGGAAAATTTCGGCAATAAGGGTCCATGATGCCGGGCCCCAACTATAAGCAAAATTGACAATGTACAGCCAAACCATGACCACGGCAGCCCAGCCCGCAGCTCTATGCGCTTCCCAGTCGCCTTGGCACTTGGCGGCAATGACGCCCGTGATCAATTGACAAAGGAACATGCCAATAGACCCGGAAATAAGGAGTGGCTTACGACCAACCTTATCGATGATGAGCATTGCCGGAATTGTGGTCAGCACATTGACAACTCCCACCACACCAGTCGCGAGAAGCGAAATCGTGTTCCCATCGAGACCGAGCGATTGGAATATGATCGGTGCGTAGCAGATAATGGAGTCAATTCCCGACCACTGTTGGAAAAACATTACCAACGAACCAAGGGCAACGCGCTTAAAACAGTCCTTGATGCCGAAGATGTTGTAGCATTGCGCGATTTCTCTAAGAAATGGGTGGTTCTCCGTCTTTGTGATAGTTCAGGGAATCTCTTTTCAAATGATCGTTTCTCGATGAGACTCTCCGACTTGATTTCGAGCATCTCAACGACAACCGCAGGATCATCGGCCGGCAGTCGTCTGAGCTTGCTGAGAGTAGCAAGCGCCTCTTCGTCACGTCCCTTGTTGACAAGAAGGCGGGGAGAAAATGGGAGAAACCAGACTCCTACAGCAAGAATCACTGCCGGGATGCCTTGGATGATAATGGGCAGGCGCCATGCCATATTAGACTGGGTCTCACCCGAACCGCCGATATAAGCAGAGCCGTATGCAATCCAGTAAGCGATCATGATGCCGATTGTTGTTGCAAGCTGCTGTATGGCGACAAGAAAACCTCTGATCTCTGGCGGAGCAAGTTCAGCATTGTACAGAGGACTGCGAGAGGAGAACGTTAGGATTGATCTTTGCCGCACACAGGATTAATAGGAACTCACACAGTCCCAGAAAGAGTGCCCACGCCGATGCCAGTGAAGAAGCGGCCTGCATATAGGTATGCTGAGTTTTGAGCACCGGCGGTCAGATACGAACCGAGAACAGCCCACATAGCGCCGGAGAAGATAGTGTGCTTTCTCGTGAAGATTTCGCAAAGAATGCCAGCAGAGAGAGCGCCGGCCCAGCCACCGAGTTGTAGGATAGATGTAAGCCATCCTTGGGCGCTAGAACTCTGAACAACGCCCGGGAATTTAGTTTCGAAACTATGCATCACCAAGGCTTGCCCGAGAACGCCCTGTTGGTATCCGTATAGTAGGCCTCCCTGTCAACGAAGAAGTGTTATGAAGGATAGTCCGATAATTGCGAGACTGGGTAGCAGCTTACAAATGATGCAAAAAGAGCAATACAAAAGACTCGGATGTTTGATCGCAAGGCGTAGACATTTCCCTTGCGGCCTTGAGATCGAACGACAGTTGTCGCGCCCGAGGCGACATGTGTGCTTGTTGCGGTCTTATTTGGCGATGGGGTCCTGTTTTGGGAGATTAAAAGATGACCACAAGGGGAGAAGCCGTTGCTGCAAGTCGAAGACTAGGCGAGGAGAGTCTCAGTATATATTATGACTACTCTATAACCACTTGCCATGGTCTAGTACGGGGCCCCGCAAACCTCAACATGGGGCCTTGGACGATCCAGTATCATTACCGACTAACATTAGGTGCCCGGGAAGGAGTCGGAAGTTGACGATTGCGGTTAGCTTCCGATCCATATATGGGACGATCGTTTGACCGGACTCCGCATAATTCGAGTTTAGTAGCCGGTCGCGAATGATGAAAGGAATGCGGCCGTATTAAGGCCGGCAGCCACAACGGATCGCATGCAGCCACGCACCGCCACATCATCGGTCTCTCTTTAGCAGGCGAAAATCTATGGAGATAATGAATTCCTCTAGCAAACTATTGCTTGCTACCGACTAGTGGATCTTGCCCTCCTTCGCCTCAAAGCTTCGAATCACGGCCTCCCAGCCGACAGTAGAAGGTAAAATTGGGAGCAATACAAAAATCTTGGGTTCGATTCAAATGCAGAGACCTGGGGGAAGCTCAAGACTGCCACAAAGCATCGCCACAAATCGCCACAGTGCTTTTCAGCCTGAGGCACCAAGAAAAAAACAATCCTATTACCCCCTTGCAGGTTTTTGATTTCCTCCATTGATGTCCTTCGCTCACCTATGCCATATTCCACAACCCGGTTGCACCCCATCCATCGCCATGGCTCTACTCTGCAGCGATCTCGACGACGAGATTAGTCAATTCTTTTCACAGGCATCAACCACCCGGGCAGAATGCGACAACCTAGCCCGTACGATGTTTGGAGGAATGGTCGATCCTGTTCCGGTCCAAGGGGGGACCAGCTACACCGTGGTGGCAGGGCCAAATCGCGAGAAGATCGTCCAGTTCCGATACCTGGATGCCCAGATAGACATGAGGATGTTGGACCTCGCCAGACAGGTTCATGGAGACATTGTGCCCGAAGGTGCTGCCCTCGGCCAAATTGGCAACGACGCGCAACAACAGCTTGCAATATATCAGATGGCCAGGCTTCCAGGGGAGAACTACGCTATGGTGCGCACCTCTCTGACTGAAGAACTCCAAAGCCAGTTAGCTACCATACACAGCTTGGCTAGGTCTGCCGAGATATTGCATTGACTCTCATCTGCTCTGGGTTATCTGACATTGCGAAATCAGTTTCTTTGCGCAAGCCTGGCGTCGGCCGGTGGCTCTGGACCAGTGTGCTCTTCCTGCTATGGCTGCCGAACTCTCAAGCCGGCTCGATGATGTCTCCTCCTCTGGCGTTCTCACTGCTCGCTTGCAGTCGGCCCTCGACGAAGTGAGGCAGCATCTGCCAACCCTAGTCTCTGGAGATTTCCCGCTAGCGCTCACACACAGCGATCTTAACGAGCTGAATATACTTGTCGATGCCGGCACTGGTATTATCACAGGAGTCATCGACTGGACTGATGCGGGTATCCAGCCCTTCGGCCTTACCCTTTACACTCTAGAAAAGTTCATTGGCAGCATGGGCCAGGACGGGTGGGTCTACCTTAATAACGCCAGCGTGCTGAAGGATGAGTTCTGGAGGGCCTTCGCTCACTATGCTGGGCCAATTTCCCAGTCACAGATGGAGAGTATTCAGATTGCGAGAAAGGCGGGATATCTGCTCCGGTACGGAACATTCTACAGCAGTAGGCACAAGGGAGTTGTAGGGATCGACAACATGAGCATTGACAAGCGACGTCTATATCTTGAAGCAATTCTTTAATAACAGCCGAACGCGACCCTGCACATGCCTTGGCGTTCCATGCCTTGCTAAAGGTGTGACCGTTCTCCCTCCATCCACCCAAAGAAAAGTCCTGGCTGTCAGTCGCCAGACCAGTGCGGCCCAGTGGGCCTCGGTCCTAGTTGATGACTTGCTCCCTGCGCAGCGCGTCAATGACGGCCTCCTCATCAATGTCATACGTGGCACTGCCGTTAGCATGCGGGAGTGCCTTGCCATCAATGAAGACCTTGTGAGGTCCCTTTACCGTCTCAGCATGCTGCTGGTTGCCTTTGAGCTCGGCGGTCCCATCCACGTTTGGCACGAGGGACCAGCCCGTTACTCGATAAGCCTTATCAGCATTGGTCATGTTGGCGTTCATCATGACGGTACCGTGATTACTCGACAGGACGAACTCCTGCATGTCTTCAGATGTGCCTTCTCTGCCCAGAAGCTCGATGCCGATGAGGCTAGCCAGGTTCTTCTGCACGAGGTAGCTCTGAATGGCGCGGATGAAAGCAGTCTCGTTGGCGGTGATTTGCGCGGGAGGACCCTGGCGGTATTCGTAAGGCGTGAATTCGCCGTCACTATCCAGCACGAAAATGTGGCCATGCACGTCTCTGAGAGCCACTTCCTTGAAGTTGGTTGGACGGGTCCAGCAAGCATCGAGTTTGGCCATGGGCTGTCCGAGCATGACTCGGCCTGGGGCTAGCTGCAAGTGTCCATGGACGAGGTGATATCCAAACTTCTCCTGGACATTATACTTCTGGAGTAAGCCTTTGAGATCGGCGAGCACAGCATCGGTGACATTAGGTTGATCGCAGTCGTCGGGAAGCGCATTATAGCTTGGTCGCCGGGTGTCAGCGGTTTCATGACATAGGGGAAGTTGTCATAGGTTGAGCTTACGCCAGTCGAGATTTCTCCAGGTTGTCCATTGTAGGTGCTATATCAAGGCCGGGGATGACCATACCTTTATGGACACTCGTGGAAGCCATTGTGGGCGATATTGCTATTGATTAAGCGTTAGGCAGGAGGTAGGATGAAAGGGAGAAGAACTCAGTCCTATGAGGTAGAGGACGATGGTTAATGGGAAACACCCTGTGGATATATAAGTTGGCGACCCTATGATTCTTGTGGACCTTCTGCCTGTGAAAGGTGGGATGAAGTTGTGGCGAGAATATGGTAGGCCAGTTCTGTATAGCAGCACAAGATACGCCATCTTGATGTGATTCGCTCCAGCAAGTTGCTTAACACCATCTCACTGTTAGAAATGCATCATGCCATACTGTCCTCAATATGATAGGATAAACACAACTAGGATGCTCGGTCACGTATTCACCATATAGCAGGCAGCAGCCTAGAGGTGTTCCTTTCTCAAGCCAGCATACCAAACAAGGCGCCAACAGTAGCCCTCCTTCGGCTTTTGTCGGGTTAACAGTGACGGTGATGGGTCTCCGTTACCAAAACGTAGAGTCAACTGTGATCGAAATGCCTGTTGGACATACCCAGCACCGAGTTTGTCTTGGGGTGCTTCAATGAGCATCCCAATGCAGACTTACGGGCATGCCCTGGTTTTGATCACGAGCGGGTTCTTCCTTTGTTGTAATTCAAGGTTTGATATAACTACTGACGCTAATTGCGTTGCGGACACCGATCCCCGAATCAAAACACGTGATGAGTCAAGACAAGCTCCCCAGTCATCCATCAAGTCTGCTTGCTTTCCCAACGAGCCACCTACGAAACTATACGCTGCATGATAAACAGAATGCATCTAGTTTGAATCCCTATACCAAACTCGACTACTATGCTGAGAATCGTCCCTATGGAATCCATTTATGTCGTATCCGCGAGAACTACTATCTCTGATGGTCCGGGGATCAAGGAATGGCATATCCTAGAAGACTTTAAGCATTTTTACCGAGCAGATAGTACTCCTTGAGGACAAACCTAGAGTTTTGCCACAAGTAGGACATTGAATGCCCTTTTCTCTAGCGCTTGCGCAAGTTTCATATTCGCCCATTTTTCTTTTCGACCGGTGGGTTCAAGAATAAGCTTAGACCTTTAGGCGATAGAGCTTTCTGAGTGAAGAGAATTATATGATGACCTACTGTCCAACTTCGTAGGAGTCGTAAGCCTATTTAACATGATAGCTGTCGTACGTGCCGGAAGGCACTACTGCTTAATAGCATGTTAGGTAGCTAATTGGCCGGGCGGCTTTATGCGAAACCTTCAGTAGTCGTAAATAAAGTAATAGCAACTAGAAAACACCCCCCTACCCCCAGCGCTTTCTGAATTTCGTTCGTAACAAAGCGCCTAATCACTAACTTCGACTAGGCAAGAGAGTATGTTGACCAAGATCTATCAGCAACGCTAGTGCCAACCTACAATAATCTTCTCAAGCTTCTTTAACCAATCTTTAGCTAGCCTATCGATGACTAATATCAACTCGTATGACATCCTACTTTACGGGCGGTTAGGCTAGGTAAGATGTTGATTTTATGCTGGCTACGGGCTAGGCTACGTAGGACTAGGCAGCTTGTTAGCATCCGAGAATGATTGATAGTCTGTGACCCCGAACCTAAAGGAGCCCTACTCGGTGGTAGGTAGCCTGGTTCTACGTTGGTGAAGGGAGGTTAAAGATTTTACTCCTATCTCACGCTACGATCGAAGACACTCGTATGAGGTGGTCACTGGGGATCATGGCCAACAGATGGCCACAGACGGCCATGACTCAAGCCCAATTCAACTTAAGGCAGAAGCATACCTTTCGGCGCTTACAATGGCTCCAGGCCCAACTCAGCAGTCGATTCAGACACCTATATATATCATGTCAATTCGTCCCATTCTTAATACATTAGCATCATCCAGAGCACCTCGTAGTACTACGATTAGGGTGCAGAGTGATGTTCTAGTTCTCAATTCAAATGTCTCACTATCGAGCTGCAGGGATTGCAGGACTTGTTGGATTCTGTTCGTAGAGTCGGCGGGACTTGCGTCGAGCGTGCCACTGAGGCAGTTGTCCAAAGAGGAATGAAGTGTTTTGGGTCCCTGGGTCCCTGCGCTACATCTCCATGCAGAATATGACGCTAATAGAAGGACAACCCGCTCTATTGTCTCTCTGGAAGTCTGCACCGAAGAAGGCCAGAAAAGGATTGGCGTGGAAGTGTTCAAATCGCAGGGCGACTAGGATATTCCCGGCCTCGAAGCTTTGGGGAAAGCCTCACACATTGCGAGCAACGCGGCTGACAAGACGAGTATGCAATTTCTCACAGCTTGCCTGGAAAGGTACGAAAAGTGTCATTCCTACCGGATGGACAGTTCAATTTTTGCCTACAAGAGTTTTGAAGATCGAATGGTGTCGCCGGGGGGGTTCTGCAGTCCGGCTGTATGTTCCCGGAGAGAACGACCACGACTCGGACAGCCAAGGGGGAGAACGATGGCAGGGCGGATAAGAAACAAAATTGCGAGCCCCAGTGCATTGAAGAAGGCGAGGTATGGTACTTGGCTGACCACCATTGTCTCGCGGGTCACATGTATGATAGCAGTTTAAGCCGTGAATCTCTTCCGGTGAACGTGGCCGTGGATGTACGACAGCTCTCTCTGGTGGGAGTGCGCGCTATCCTGAGACTCTTTTGGGCATGCCAGGAGATCACAGAGGGGCTGGCCTCTCCCACTTACAAGGTCATCTCATTCTGGAACACTTGCAACACTGATACTTCGCTAGTTGCTCTCCCGTCTTCCGTACGTTCAGGCGCCGGTATGACGCCGGTATGGTCGCTCACCTGTCGCGGCCGGTTTGATTACCTCACGGTCATTGCTTCGTAGGTATGCCTATTCTTGTCGGGTTTTCGTGCTACACGAGAGCTTCCGCGAGGTGCTGGTAAAAGTTAGGATGCTCCCCGGATCTTGCAGAGGGGTCGGAGCTGCTGCAGCAATATGGGCAGTTGGTGGGCTCTGGGTGTGTAGACTGGCCGGAACTGTGTTCCTCGCTTTGTTACGACGTGGCACTGACTTAGGAGGGCTACCTCAGAGGGATGGCCCTTTATAGTTGGTCGTTTATCATAGTTGGTTTCCGACAGACCTTCGTGCATACACCTTCACAGGTAGCCTCTTCCAGGTGGTTCTTCACAGATGGTTCTCTACAGATGGTCCTTCACAGATGGTACTTCATGGATGGTACTTCATAGATGGTACTTCATGGATAATACTACCTGGATAGCCGCTTACTATCAAAGGTTTCACCATCCTTAGTTCCTCGTCGGTAGTCTTTCAGGGTTGACCGTTCCTGGATGCCCGTTTCCAGAGGGCCTCTCCCAGGTGATCCATCACAGATGTTGCTTCATAGGCAGTTGCTCACTGCAGCTTTCTCACAGATGGCAATGCACATGACCCATGAGAGTGGCTAGTATAAGTAGGAAGGAGAGCAAGCCTTCGACGATATATAGTTACTGCCAGCCCTTGAGACTGTTATTGCGAATCTGCGTCAAGCCAAAGGCAAGGAGTCCTCTGAAGGCGCCAGAAATTGCAGCTGCGATCTATATATATATATATATGTGTGTGTGTGTGTGTGTGTGTGTGTGTGTGTGTCTGCGGTAGCCAACTTGATGTCTTGTCCAGGACGTCAGCCAGACTGGCATCTGTACAACCATGGCTCGGAGGCATCTTGAACGTGGAAGAAAGCTGACCCGCGCAGCTGTCATACCAGCAGAGCTACCCGTCCGCAAAGACGCCAACATCCGAGGAGGGACTGAGTGGGTGAGTGAGTGCTGAGCCGCGGCGACGACCCGTAGCAACTTGGAAAGGCTATGCCCGCCCGGAGCACAGCGCGCACGCCCCTTCGCTCACCGCCAACACAGGATCTTCCTTGGGCGAGTTTAGGGAAAGACCTTGTAACGCGTGCTTGTAGTTTGCCGCCACCTTGCTGTCGGACTTCTTTGGCTACTACGTCGATGATGGATAGAAGAAAGTCATCCTAGCCAGTGTGTGACCTCGACCTGGATGTCTAAGTCATTGAAGGTGACTAAATCGTAGTACTCGGGCGGCCGGAGAAGGTATCATATCAGATCGGAGAAGAGGCTGCTGGTGTCACCGCCGTGCTCGAGAGGCAATTGGTCGAGCTGATAGACCGACCAGTGGGGGACCGTACACTGAAGGCTCAGTGTCTTGGCTGTCGGTTACTAGAAGCATGCCGGACTTGGTCAGAGTGGCATTGGGACTTTGTGACTTTGTGACTTTGTGACTTTGTGACTTTGTGACTTTGTGACTTTGTGACTTTGGGACGCACTTCTAGTGCGCAACATGCATCAAGCGAGTCCGGGAGTGTCACTGAAATGGAAATTATCAGAGAATAGGTTAAGAGAGCCGGAGCCGGCAATCTCGACACAACAGAGACAAAGAATGGAAGGACTATGAGGATGTCTGACTACTTATAGATATAGCATTCTAAGCAGGAGGAATACTGCCTCTCGCTCTTCTGCCACGTGTTGTGTTTTGGCGTGCTTGGGCTGCCTATCCCGGTCTTAGAGCTCCCGCTCAATAAACAGCATCTGCCACTTGAGTGTGGGCACGTTGAAGGAGCACCTGCACAAGAGACCGATGGAGTGGGCGGTTCAGAACCAACCCTGCCTTAGAGGACACACCATCGTCTCGCTGTCCAAGCAACTTCGAGTTTGAAGTTCGAGGGCCCGGCCAGAGGGAGGGGCATGGCTGTCCCTGGCTGAGCTTGAGCTTGAGGTCGAGGTTGGGCTTGGGCTTGCAGCTCGGCAAGGCAAGGTAAGGCCATGGTCGGGCGGCGCATTGAAGTCCGATAACGATTCTGGTCTTGCGACGAGCTTGCTGACAAAGGGGTTACCTCCCGCCGAACGGGGGACCTCAGGAAGGGGAAAAGAAAGGTTAGGCTGACGATAGGCGGCGCCTTTGACAGGAGGACTCGGATGATTTAATGGCCATCAATGGTTAGAAGCTGACAGCCCTTAAAAAGTAGAGGCATGGCCTGTATAAGGACTGTCGGCATCGACCCCGGTGAAAGTGTGCAGGAGAATTCTACCTAATATAGCCATTCGAGCCAGTCCCGGAGAGCATTCCAGCTGACATTGAGGATGAAGGAACTCTGCCGATTGCGGGCTTTCTTCCCGTTGGACGACTTCAACTTCTCCGTGTACTGACCCCGCGAGACATCCGCCTAAGCCCGGCTGAGCACGATATTCAAGCGCCGATGGTGACCTCAGTGGCTGAGGGAGCGCAAGGCCCGCGCCATATAAAGGGCGCATACGAATAGGCACTCCACTGTGATTCAATACTCAATTATTCAAATTGCAATACTTGTGGGCTGAATAAAGCAGAAGACAGATACTACAAGGCGGAAAGAGAATTGAGTACCGCTAATATAATCAATATCATACATGCGCCTCAGAACGGTGGCTTGGGAGAGGCAGACCAATTACGAGGTTCGCAATGTCCTGTCAGGGTCGAGTACCTAGGTTACGCCCGAAAACTAACTTCTGTAGGTCAGTTAACGTCAGCGCAAGACG
Organism: Phaeoacremonium minimum UCRPA7; assembly: GCF_000392275.1. Lineage (NCBI taxonomy): Eukaryota > Fungi > Ascomycota > Sordariomycetes > Togniniales > Togniniaceae > Phaeoacremonium > Phaeoacremonium minimum. Next base: position 31,618 of record NW_006921142.1, on the reverse strand, counting down.
CAGGGGAAGTGTGTGGCAGGCAAGCTGAGAAGCTTCATCCCATCCTCAACATCTCTCGGGCTTATCAACATAAACCCTCCTTATTATAATCCTCATCGCGAGTGTATTCGCGAGCCGAACACGAAGCTACATAGACACATTTGAGCTGTGCTGTGCTGTGCTGAGCGGGACCAGGCCTCCGTCTGTCTGCATTGACGGATATGGCGACGATATGATCTCTGCATCTGCTCGTCGGTATCTTCCCATCTACGCACGTAACTGATCCATCGAGTCGATTCCCTGCAGGCGAATCTATCATTACGTGACTGCTCACGCCAATGGCCAGTCGTGATCATGCGCATCTCGGCCTGTCACAGCTGGACTGACTGGCTCGGTGGTCTTGCGGTTCTTGATGGGTGTGTTTGAGGATTGGGGGGTTATATATTATATGATGGAACAGCTGAAACGGCCATGCGCAATGGAGTGGAGACGGAAAGACTGACCTTAATTCAGTTCGGGACACCCTCGGATCATAGTCACATATCAGTGGAGCTGGGCAATCAGGCTCATCAGCATAGGATTAATTGATAATGGACTGGATGGGATGAGTTCCGTTCTGGCGAGCTCTGAATTGAGATATTGTACAAATTGATATCGCAGCCAGAACCCAAGGCTACACACAGCCATCCATCCATCCATGGATGGGAATCAATATCGGATCCCTTCCTACATCCAGTGCCGTCGCTCCTCCTCTCCCATATCCCGCCCCCGATACTCATCACGATCACGCCCACGCCTGGCGTTCATCCTGTCCAAGGGCCGCCAAGAAGCCAGCGCCGTGGTGCATCGCAGCAAGGTCGATGTGCCCGCCGCCGCCGAGGGGCTTCCGCCCGCAGTTGACGTCTCGCACCACCGCGTCGGCGTACGCGGACGTGCCCCAGCGGTGGATGTGCTCGATCCACTGCGGCAGCAGGTCGCGCGACATGTCGTCGATGCCGGCGCCCGTGAGCCGCGTGATGAGAGCGCCCGGCCACTTGGTCTGTGACCCGGCCAGGCCGCCGGCCGCATTGTCGGTGGTGTCGGCGGCAGTGCGATGCGCGGGAGGGAGCGAGGCGGTCTGCGACGGCAAGGGCTCCTGGGGCCTCTTCTGGGAAGCGCGGCTGCTCGTGCCGCCGGACTTGCTTGTCTGGGTGGACGCAGATCGGGTCGTTGCAGCAGCGGCGAGCTCCCTCTCGTTGGGGGCCTTGTTGCGGGTGATGGGATTGGGATTGGTCGCGTTGGTCGTCGTGGAAGCGGCTCCGGCGACGGCGCCAGGTTGAATCAGCCAAACGCTGAATGTGTCCCAGCCGATGACGATGCAGTAATGGTAGATGCTGCTGCTGCTGCCGTCCTCGTCCGCGGCCTCCGCGTGCTCCGTATTTGTATCACCTCCACTACCACCACCTTCCAGGCCCGCGCAACCGGCTCTCCGCATCGCCTCTGCCTGCTTGTGCAGCACGAAGCGGTTGTACAGCGCCGTGCTGCACGTCTCGGCCAGGCGCTCCATGACCTCGCGCCCGGTCTCCGTGTCGGCCTGGTACTCGACGGACAGGTAGGGGCACGCGGCGCGGCGCGCGCCCACGGCGTACGTCGCGGCCTGCACCCGCCGGGCGACGGCCACCTCCTCGGGGCCGCGGGGGTCTCGCAGCGCGAGCCAGAAGGTCATGCTCGCCGTGCAGGGCGGCGGAGAGTGTCGTTGGAGCTGCTCCGTCGGCGGCCGCGGCGGCGCCGCCAGCGGCTTGGGAAGAAGCTGCCAGTCGATGCCGCTGGCGCTCTTGTTGCGAAGGACGTCGATCTGGAGATAGCGTACTGGCCGCCACGCAAGAGTGCGACTGGCTGGGCTCACTCCTGGCGGCATGGCAGCGTGCTGTTTGCTGGGGAGGCGCCGCGCGTCATCATCATCGTCGTCGTCGTCGCCGCCGCCGGCGCTATCAAACGTAAGGTAGTTCACGACGATGTCTTTCAGCTCGTCGATAGTTCTGCGCTCTTTCTCGGCGCGCCGCTTCTTCAAGACGTCGAAGAAGTCCGCGCGGGACGGTGCCGACACGTCTCCCGTGTTGTCGACCCTTCCATGCTCTGTCTTGCCCTGCGCAATGCTGCCGAAATGATCTTCCGCAGTCGTGCACAAGGGCACGCTCTCTCGAAAGACAACGCCGGGTCGGAAACGTGCACCGCCGACGGCCGAGGAGCAGGAAACGGTCTCGGATGCCGAGGTGTAGGTGCTGTCTGTTGGCGGCAGCATGGCTTCGAGATGGCGTTTGGATTGGTAGACGCGGTGCCAAAGCGCCGTGGTTTTGTGCGGATCCGTGTCCGCGACGGTGGTGGCATTGACCTCGTCGTCGCCGTCGGAGGAGGAGCAGAAGCGGCTCGATGAGCTTGTCGCTGGAGGAGGAGTTGGTGCGCGTGTGGCAGGCGCAGCAGCAGCAGCAGCAGCAGCAGCAGCAGCAGCTGGAAGTAATGTTACGTCGGACGACTTTCGCAGCGCAGCGGCAGACGAAGAAGAATGGGGGCCTGCTGAGGCGGAAAGATGACGAGGCGGAGAGGAGATGATGGATGGGGAGGGATCGTAGATGCTTTGCTCGTGCTTGTCCTTGTGCTTGTGCTCGAGCTCGAGCTCGAGCTCGAGTTCTTGCGGTTGCTGATGATGAGAGAGGAAAGTCGAGTCGGTGGCGAAAATCGAGTATGTTTTGACCTCAGGCACGATCGCCATCTTCAGCGTCGCAGGCGCATGGTTGTGGGTAGTGTGCAGGTGCACAGGCAAGGGCAAGGGCTTGGTGCTGAATGATTCCATCTTTTCTTTAGAGGGAGGGACCGACCGGACCGTAATGACGACAAGATTGTTCGTAAAGCCCCCGAGCAGGGCATCACGAACAAAGAAATTCGATGGTGTTTTAGTGAAAAAATGTCGTCGACGGTCACAGCCGCGGACACGGACACGATTGGCCACCTGCCGGTCACATGATGACAACAAACATACGCAGGGAGATGCGGAGATGCCATCTCCATCTTAACTACTAGCTGAGATGGAGATGTATGTCACCGTTCACCTCTGTAGCCGTTTCCACAACTCCGTCCTCATCTCCATCTCACCCCATCAGTACATACACATCTTCACCTTCATTTCCTCCTTCCGTATTCGCACACATACCGGATACATCGCGACAATTTACCTTCCGTTTTGCCAACGTCGCACGAACCGATTCATGGCGCGGTAGGTTGTAACAGGTTTCCCCTCCTTCATGGTCGATATCCCGTCGGCTATATTTTCCCAGCAGACTTCCTTCAACGTCCATTATCGTCATCGAGCCAGGAGACGCTTCCATCAGAATGCCTATGATAGTAGTCTCCGGTTTTGGGGTCCTTTTTCCAGTAGCTTCTGTGCTTGCTTGCATGTCCGGGGGAACCGGGGGTGGATGTCTGCGAGGATGAGGCTTTTCGCTTGTGACTGTCGTTGCTGGAATTATGGCTTGATTTCGATGAGTGGGAGGGTGAGGCTTTGTGTAGTCTAGTAGGAGCTGTAGGCGTTGGTTGGCAAGGTTGCTCCACTATTTTGTAATCGGCTTCGTCGTTGTATGCCCTTGGTGGCTCTAAGCCTGGCACAGGCAGAGGCTGGATTCCCTCGTAAGTGCCCATCAGGGCCGGGGGTTCGTAATCTGGGGCAGACAGAGGGGCTGCCTCGGCGATGGCGTGGAGGTTATTGCGATGCTTCCAATAATCCTTGAGCTCATCCTTAAGTCTGTAGGATTCTTCCCTGGCAAGGTCTTGGGCATTCCTGAGTTGTCTTCGGCCCTTCTTAAATTCTTCGAACGAGTTCTTTAGGTTTGTCGAGGAGATGGGGTATTGGTGGTATTCGGTTTCGCCATCCTCTGATTCAGCAGCGTAGTGAGCGAAGAGGTTGAAATTCGTGCCGTCTGTGGTGAAAGTCGTGATCTTCGTGTGACCGGCGAGGTAAGGCTTTCCCATGACATCAAGGGCCTGTTTCCTTGCATAGGCAAGAGCCGCTCCATCATAGCTGCTCTGTAGCTCTGCTTCTCTCATGCTTCCATCCGGGCCCTTCCATTCTCCGGCTATATGTGGCAGCGTCATAGAATAAGGGTTATCTCGGTACAAGGTGGCTCCGTCGACGTGCTCTCCGATTGGGAACGGACGGAACTCCTCCTTCTCAAGCCCCTCGATGAAGTTGGGCTTAGGAGTAGATAAGCCGTTGTTGAAGCCAACGTTTTTCGGAAAGTCTGTAAACTGTTGATTGAATGTTCTTTTGTAGCCCTTGTCGTCGTATTCCTTCAGTAGACGCCTACTCACTTCAACGATTATGGTCGCTTCATTGTCGGCTTTCGTAATTCTATTGACAAAGTGCTTATACACTGATTCCGTAGGTGACACAGTAGCACGAGGCGCAGCGTGTCGCTGGCGGACATCCTCAAGGTCCGTAGGGAGCTTGGAGTAGCACGAAGGAAGGATACCGTTCCCTCGGGCTTTGTCGGCAAAACCAGACGTCGTCGTCGAGGTGGTCTTTGTTGATCCATCTGAGGATTCCGGAGCCTTCTTTTTGCCCATCTTGTCGAACAAGGCTAGGTTCTTTCGCGTCAATCGCGCTCTTTTCGCTAGAGGTTCGTCGTCGCTATGGCTGTCGATCTGTCGTTTTCGCGACTGTGAAGTCAGGGGAGCTTGCTCCTCCTTTGAGCAAGTGTGCTTTTCGGGTATTTCGTCCATGGCGAAGAAAAGTTGCGATGAGAAAGAGAGATTGTCAGAGATTTCTGTGGCGTTCAGGCTGGTCGACAAAATGGCCTGTTTGCTGCAGCCTTTGTCGCAAGAGGTTGGTTGGTTCGGGCGAGGTGGTTGTTGGATGCGGCGAAATTTCTAGGCGGCAATTAGTGGTTCGTTCCACAACCTTAAAATGGTGCGGGGTGGTTTGCGTCTCGCTCGTCCAATGAGACCGGAGGATTAGCGCCGCGTTCTGTGCTGGTGGTATTTGCGCCAGCGTGTCAGCATGGCCTGCGCGCTTGTGAGGTGGTTCCCAACTCCATTATCGCGCAGTGTAATGATGCACAGGATTCGTGACGCGCTATCCGCAGAGCCTCACTCGGTGGAGGACCCGAACGCCTGCCTCGAGTCACTGGAGCTGCCAGGCCATCCTCCCATCAAACGTTGCTAGTCAGCTTTAGTGTGACCCTTGGCGCATTAGGATGAGGACACGTCAAGAAGCAGGGTGCTCATTACGCACCGACAGACACGGCCTCGGCCGTCCCACCTTCTTCGGCGAGGCTGGCTCAACCCCGGCCAACCTCCCCTCGCGGTTGCTGCGCACTCCGCACCACCTAAGATCTGTGTTTTCTTTCCGTCAAGTATAAGCGGCGCTGGCGAAAACTTCCGGCCCACATCCGTACTGGCTCGCAGGGCCGCCCGCATGAGCTACAGTGCCCCTTGCAACGAACCGTCAGACGAACTGGACAATGTGCTGTCAAAGCTGGAACCCATTTTCTTTGAAAACTGTTCACTGGCCAGGCTTTAGGAGTCGCTAGCCCTCAAGATGCCAACTCTGCAGTCCGATTGGGGTGAGTCAGCCCGGCAAAAATAAAATCACGAGACCCCGTACGACCAATCGTTCTTAGCCGCCCTCACGTCTTGCTGCACTTTCGCGGCGTCGATGTTCAGTTTTCACGCCGCTTTGAGCTTGATCAGAACTCAGGGCGTTCTGCAACTTATGAGGAACCAGCTGCGTACGTTGGTAATCCATAATTATGTTGACATCATTGGTAGATTTAGAACTAACGTGCCGCATCATGACCGTCCATGTAGAACCACTGGTGGCTGAGCAGCTGCCTGGCAGTGGCACGACTTTCCGGATCGTAGACGAAGATCTTTGATAAGAGGTTGTAGAGCAGGTCCGCTTCGTGCTCTGGGATCTCGGGCATATGGAATGTTAGTCTGAGGTATAAAGCGTGATATGCGCGCTGAGATCCGGTTGGCTGAAAAGTTGAAAAGAGCCAGTCCCAGTCGCCCCTATCGGCCTCCGTAGATGGTGCGTTCTTGCACCCATATTCTGGCGAGAAAATTGGCCAGAGTTCTGAATACCGAGCGTGCACCTTCATGAGGATACAGCTGTACAGACGGACCCGAACCCTGATGCATAATACGGTGGGACCATCATGAGTTAAGATTGATGATGCTGGTCTCCATCAGAAGCCCGAAATGTGATAAACGACCTAAGTTTTACCTCCTCGCCAGCCGCCACATCAAGCTGCTCGCCATCTCTAATTATGGTCAGATAATGCCTCAGCCATCATAAACGAGGACTGATTGAGAGTTACTATGCTCAACCTTTATTTTCTTGCTGCCACAGACAGGGCAGATTTGACCCTTTTCGATAATTCCGTTCCCTATACATTCGTCGCAATCTGCCATCGCTGTCTCTCAGTTAGCCATCTACACATAGTAAGTATATATGAGAGGAATACCGCAATATTTTGTTCTTTCACTCTTTATGAAGTTGGGTCTGTCGTTGGGCGCATGGATTTCGTGAGCATTTGGAGGGAATGCTTGCCCTCTTTTTAAACCCCGAGACACGGTGCGCGGCCCGATGTGAGCCTAAATAAATGAACATGTGGCTTAGCTCACGCTCAATCGCATATTCGAAGTCCGAGATTAGCCGGAACAAGGACAGCCTTTTTTTGAGCCTTTCTGCTTCTCGCTTCGAGGCCCACCAGATAGCATCAAAATCACTCCCAATGTCCTCTGTCGACAACAAACTCGAGGAGTCTGTCTCCGATTTCTTCTCGAAGGCGACTTTGTGACTGGCTGTAGCTTTCATGGGACGATTGGCTTATCACCGGCACTGCTAATATACGCGATGGATATACTCTTAGGGGATAATTATTTCAACATCTTCTTCTCTATGCTAGACGACGATTTGGATCATCAGCTGGCTACCGTACGTAGTATAGCTAGGTTCGTTAATATCAGCCTCTTACTTCTTTGCTTCAAACCCGCTGACGATATGAAAACAAAACAAAAATAGGTTCTTTACATAGTCCTGGCAGAATTGCAGCCTACCGGATCCGAATACTATTTCCACAGCTTTGAAGACTGTTACTCTAGCTTCAACTACCTCTCCAGCAACCTCCCCTCCCGCTTCCAGACAACCGGCATCCGGATACAGAAAAATCTCCCAACGCTCTTTTCTGGGAAGTACCCGTTGGTCGTCACTCACGGTGACCTCAGCGAGCTGAACATCTTCGCCAACCCCAGGACCGGTGAGATCACGGGAATCATCGACTGGGCCGAAGCGGGCATCCAGCCGTTTGGCTTCGCTCTCTACGCGCTTGACAACATCCTTGGCTACCTGACTCCTGACGGATGGGTCTTTTCATGACAGCGCTGAGTACCTGCAAGATGAATTCTGGAAAGTCTTCTGCGAACTGGTCGGGGGGGTGTGTCCCAATCTGAGATGGGGTTCATTCAGCTTGCGAGATTGGCTGGATTGTTCCTCCGGTACGGTATCCCGTACAAGCCTGGATGCAAGGGAGTAGTAGGAGTCGGGGGCCACGAAGAATACCTCCATCAAGATGCTCGAAGCCTTCATTCCAGGTTAAAAGACCCCAAGCCGAGGCGTTCGCGACGCTGCGGCTCAGCTGTCCTGTCAGCCCAAGCCGGCACCTGATACTGCGGAGGACATAGCATGGTGCCATGGGGAGGAGGGTGGAGCTTCCTTGGCGGGTAGACTAGGAAGTCCATGTTGCACATCGAATCTACAAACTACTACATCGGTGACAACAGGCAGAATTCGGTTTTGACAAAAGATAGAGTCATGATCAGAAATGGTATACGACAACGTCTTGGAAATGTGGAATACTCTGAAAGAGCTCACAGCCGCTACATCACGTCACAGGCTATGGTGAAGCGGAAGAAGGCGTGTGCAAACAAACTCGAGGAGGGAGTGCTCGTCTAGATGTTTTCTATCTTAATTTATTGTCGATCATTGCCGCCCCTGAAATCCCCGAAGGCCCAACTTACGCCTGGGTCGACTTGTCAAGTTGCGCCTGGGTAGGCATGGCATGGAGGCCAGGGATAGGCGCAGGGCTGAGGACTGCAGTGGACATTTCTGGGAGTTGTTCCAGTCGATCTTCAGACAAGGGGCGTTCGGCTATCGGATGAAGATTTCTGAGAGCGCGGTTGTGGGCAGGGCTGGGGAGAAGAAAGGATGCGATGAATGCCCTGCTTGGGTCAAGATGAATGACGAGGTGTTCTTAAGTATATGGGGAACTCCAAATGTTGATGCTAGACATGAACCTATGAACGTGAGTTTCGTGATCTCATGTCACTGTTTATTGTTCTACTACTAACTGACTAAATTTGGTATCCTAATGCTTGAACCTATCTAGCAGCTACTTGCCAGCTACTTGAATCGTACAAACTCCAGCTTTGTCTTGAGAGACGACTCATTGCGTGCATCATCATAATCGCTGTCATCATCATCATTGCTATCATCAGTGTCGCCGGAAAATGATCTACTGACGGCTGTGGGAGGAAGCGCTGGAGATGGAGAACGAAGCAGCTTATCCGGACCCCGGTGGCGGTGCTGTGGCCACCCTGGTGGCGGATTCGGTGTCATCCTTGCCCTCTGTTGAAGCAAAGCCGTCGGTTTGGATAGATGGAAGTCGAACAGACATCCAATAGCACAGATGCGTTCATACTTCAATTGGCTCAAATGAATCATGGCAATGCAATGTCCCCTGATTCCAAATTGCCATCCGATTGAGGCCAATATGAATAAACGGGTTGGCTTCGAGATATCACTTTCCAGCCCAGCCCTGTCTGGCACAAACTTTTTAGCCAATCTATTAACACTGGCCTCATTGAAGCGCATCGGAAAATAAACGAAATCATCATCGAGCACTCGGAGGGCTGCTCGACCCGGTCCAGGGCGTTTCAATGTTGCAAGCACGAAGCCCATTGTCATGGCGGTGCTCAGCTCGTCATCTTCGTGCTCCGTTTGCAAATTTAAAAGTTTTTCGATCTTCGTTAGAGAGAGGTGAGGGGCCCTCATTATCGTGGAAGCTTCTGGTTGTGTAGATTCCTTGGGCTGAAGTTGGTTCAGGAGCTGAGTCTGCGTAGGCCCTTGGCTGATACTGCCTAGGCAAATGCCTGTGCAAAAGACCGAGAACTCTGTGGAATCCATGGTATGGTAGGTGAGCCCTAAGGCGACAATCGATACATAAAGTTGGTAGAAGAGAAGAAGAGATAACATTGAGTTAAAAGGGTAAAGAGGGGGTTAAATACCATTGGGTGCTGCGGGGAGAAGGCAGCATGTTCGCGGATGCAGATATCAGGTATGGATCCCATGACCTCAACTAGATAAAACGGGTTTACGCGACAGTGAGACAGGTGGAATCTTTCATGGTCAGATGAGATAGGGTATGTAAGCAGGATCAAACTAAGTTTAGTTCCTTGTCTACTATAATCTATTTACCCATTCCTCTCAAGATTCAAAACAGTTTCGAATAGTCCTGTCCATTTCATCGCAATAGCGCTCTCGCAGAATGCGTGCATTGTCTCTGGCTGACTGACTCATCGTGGGGCCATGGACCGCGATTGTGCTACTTCCAGTCAGAAAATGAGTAGTAGAAGAGTGGAAGGACTCACACTTTGAGTATCTCTTCCTGATTTGTGACGTTCTGCGTAGTGAAATGAAGGAGAAACCTGTGGTCGAGATTGACTCGAGCTTTATCCTCATCATTTTCAATGATTTGTATCGCGTGCATTGTGACGGCAACTACTTGACCCTCAAGATCTCGAATAAGATGGCCGTTTATCGCCGTATTACTGATCATGGAGCAGTAATACGGCTTCATAAATATCACCAGGGACGGTGCGGGTATGTTTTGATAGAATATTCTGTTGCGGTGCGATGCAAAAGGTGCAAGACCTTCAACGTACCAATCCACCAGGTAGCTTTTCGCCAGTTGAACTTGTCCCGAGTTGGCTGGGATTACAAGGAGGCCATCCCGACCATACTGTTTCAGTCCGACAGAAACTTGAAAGGGCAGGATTGGTGTGTTCATAGTTGCCTCAAACTCTACGGGTAAGAGGGGAGATTCCATTGACGCCCGAGGGACTCCCCCAGGTGGCAACATGATTTGTGGAAGTCGTCCATGTTGCAGTGTAGCTGTCTGAAGTCCCCTAGGTGGCGGCAGGACTTGTTGAGGCTGTATATTGAGGCCGGGGCTGAACCCAGAGTCTGGATATTGAAAAGTCGGGTTCATTGTGGTTGGTATGTTGAAGACGGGAGGATGTAGGGGCGACCAGGGAAAGAACAGTTTGGTTCTGATATCTATAGCTACAAAGCTGGCTTAAAGAATTCCTAGTCTACTAGCACACGTTGAGGGAATGCTATGAAGCTAGTAACGCGCGGGACCGGTTCAGCTTCTTGTCATTCGCCTCAACATAGCTGACGTCATGACAACAGCCACCAAGCCACTGTGTGTAACCGTAAGTATTTATGTTCTCTTCCCCTCTTCAACTCTAGGTGATTCCCAACCCGCATTCGAGGGTTCGACACTCACGGTTGCGCGTCTTTCCTTGCCTTTGCCGACCGGAGCATCTTGAATTCGCTTACAGTACCCTTAAGGTCATAGTCGAGATCTCCTCCCAGGTCAACAACACCACTCTCTTCTCCTAAGTGCCATCTAGGAAGCCCTCCGAAAGGTTCGGGAAAGATGGTGTGCTTGAAAGATTGAAATATAAACTCATCAACAGCTGGCTTCAATGTCTCTCGCAGGCTCATCCCTCTTTGGAGCCCCTCCGCGCCAACACCGTGAAGTCTGAGGCAGCTGCACATTCTATGAGTATGAAATCATCACAGTAGCCAAACGACTTACATGAAACACGTTGTGTCCATGTAGACCTTGGTATTGCCGGGACATTGTAGCGTAAAGCAACTTTCACCTTGATCCTTCTCGTAGCTTTCAACACGATCCTCAATTTCCTGAGTGATGACACCAAAGGTTGAAGTCTTGTCTGCCGTCAATGGCGTCACTGGCACTTGGAGTGGTTCAACCTCGCTGGTGAGAGATATCATATATGCTTTATCGAGAATGATGTAAAAGTCAGATTTTAGTCGCGGGGGGAGAGATACATATGCTGAGCATATGTATCCATACCCACTGTAACTACAGTGGCCTACAGTGGCTAAGTCCCCTAGAACCTTAGCATATACCATAATTCTAGGGGACTTAGCTACTATAAGTCACTATAGTTATAGTGGGCATAGGGGGCATATTGCTCAGAATATGCTAAATATTCATCTCTACCCCCGTTGCTGAAATTTCCACTGTGGCTCAATTAAGGAGGTGTCCTACCCCCCGCCACCTGTTACCTCCACCTTTGTAGGCACGACTTACGAGGCATCAATCTCTGACATACCGGTACTAGTATATCGATGTGTGCAATGTGGGTATCTATTTTAAAAAGCATTGCATCGCTGCTAGGAATCATCTATCGCCACGCGTTTCTAACCTGAGCGCTGAGATCTTCTCTATGAGTTGAGGACGCTCTACGAATCCTCATCATCCTGACGGCTGCTCGGTTCATTCGGCGGCCTCCATACCAACCCTCAAGACATACTTCTTGAATCACGGCCAGTAGTCCTCTGCTGCCCACCGCGTGAGGCGCGCCAGTCCAGCGGCAACTTTGAATACGCCGCTAGCGGCGTGTCAGTCTTGCCAAATTGGCGATCGAGCCAAAGCGTCTATGGACGAATCAGTCTAGTCTTCTCAATGGGCGGAGGTGACTTGGCGTCTTGCCACATCTGTATAGATTGTAGCTACGTTGTAGCTACGAAGGACCATGGGCGCCCCTGAGTCACAACAGCTGGCAGGAATCCCACTGGTTGGGAATCGAGCGTACGCATTGATCAATCTGGCTTTATTACTAAGGAGGGACATTGGAAGATTAGTGCCGGCGTTGGAGGATGGCGAACAGATAGTGGCAGACATACCAAGGGGCAAAGTTGACCAACTGCTGGCGGCGCCGTCGTCCCCCAACGAGACACGCTTGAAGCAGTGGAGCATGGACTAAAGTGCTCTACCCGTTCTCTGTCTGTTTCTCCTCATCGTAGTATTCTGCCTCGTCAACTGGTGTAATGCTGTATGGGGCGAATGGTGTTGCCGACTGTGGTCGTGTCTCGTCTTCCTCAGGAGTTGGGTCGTAAACGTGGTCGCAGAAGGATGTAAGGGAATGGCCATGCTGCTGTTGCTCCATGATATCGTTCTAGACAGATACGCTTCAAATGAATTCGTGAATCATGGATTGGTAGGATCACTTGATAGAACAAAACTTACCCTAGAGTTAGCAGGCACTACCTTGTTGCCATTCCCGATATGTTCTATATCGACTAGAAGCTCTCTGAGAACGTTAGGCATTGCTTTATTATCAGTATCCATGATTTTCATATCGATTCCTACTGACATAATTTCGAGACGGGCAAGCTACTTGGTTTGGGAGCGACTGGCACGGCTTTGACGACTGGAAAATGAATTAGATAAATGATGATAAAAATATGAGGAGATAACAAGCAGGCTAGGAGAAACCCAATGATAGAATAGATATAGTGAACAGATTCTAAGCGCTCGTCATAGATAAAGAAATGAAACCAGAAAGCAGGACACAAGTATGTGTAGCCTGATCCCAGTCTTGAGGATTGGCGCTTCGCCCCTGCCAGCCCAACGCGCCGCACGTCCCCGGACCGGGCGGAAACTAGACGGCGTATTTGCGGAGTTTGGGCTCGAGAAGGAAGAACCCCAGACCGAGCTCGAGTTCTTGTCCAAATATGTAGAAGAATCCCTTGCATGTTCCGGCCAGTGCAGCACTGCCCTACGGTAATAGTTGTCATTTGCACGCAGATCGATGCACCATTGATATCCAGAGCCTTGTAGCGTTAAGTCACTCAAGTCGCTCAGCCGCTCTTTTCAAGGCAATCGGGGCATGTTCTGGCTAGTTAGGCACGGGCCTCTGCTTTGATACGAAACCTTTCTTGTATTAGGTCATCGTCAAGCGATTGGCAGGAGATAGTCCCTGGCGGATTGGTGGACGAGGCTGACTTGTTTCCCGCCGCGAGTCAGTCTTCGAGACGCACGTGGAACATCTTTAGGTTCAGCTATGATCACACTGTCTGTCTAGTATACGAGGCATGCAGTGACTTCGAGGCTGAGATTGACCTGGCCAAAATACACCACACCGTACATAGTGGCTCGTGTTGGACGCAAAACCTCAAAGATCATAGCGACCGGCACCAATACATTATCACGGAATCGACGCCCATATACTAAGACGTCTCTCAGTCATAGAAAATAAAGCTAAAGTCTACGAGAGGGAGTCCCAGACAAGCACTCCAGAGGCGCATTCTTTGGGGCCTTTATATTGACCGGGTTAGAGGTAGATACAGTTTCGTTGTGATTGCAGGGTGAAGTCTATGACTTGACTCTCCACCGCAGTAAAGTAAAACTGTGTTTCTCAAACACGAACTTCTTATCTGCACTCCACTTCGATTCTCTGATCTTGACCTTCTCTGATCCCTCCATGTTCACGTCTGTCAAAGCCGACTGTTCTCCTCCAACCATGTAGACGTTGACTTCGCCCGCTGGGTCTACCCCTGTCAGCTCCGTGTCGAAGCTCTTTTCCTTATCTGAGTTCACCACGGCCAGATTGATCCACTCGCCGTCACGAGCAGCACTGACGTCCAGCATCGGCACGATGCACGTGCTTTCGACCCATTCGGGGGTCGTCGGCCCTGTGTACGCTTTCGCCTTCACATTGACGGCAATGGCTTTTCCCTGCATGTACTTGGCGAACAGCAGAAGTGGCCAGTAAGTAGTCTGCTTGCAGATGCCGGTGGGAGAGGTCATCAACGGCGAGATGACATTTACGCTCTGGGCGAGGGTGCACATCCCGAGGTCCTTGCTGTTGCGAACGAAGATGTTCAGCCAGATGGCGACAGCCAATGCATCAGATAGAGTGTAGCATTCCTCCGCACCGTCTCTCCCAGGAGCCCTTTTCGAGTCCCACACGTTCCATTCGTCGAAACAGATGGTAGGACGCTTCTTTGATCGCGGCGCTGAATGAATTCTGGACCAATCAGGGTAGGGGGACAGGTCGAGCTCGCACCGAGCAAGGTCGATCAAGGATGATGTGATCTGAATGGCTCTTTCAGCAGCGTACGGGCTGGAAATGTTGTGGTAATGACTGCGTGTTGCTGTTAGCTTCCTTCGTGCGGTTCGCCTTCCTCGCCGCTCAACAACTTTCAACAAGCATTGTGGGAAAAACGGAGAGCGTCGGGGTTGACTTACCTTCGGCCTTGTGAGTAGTAGTGGATAGAATGCATGTCGGTAAAGCGAAGACACTTTTGAATCACATAACGATCCCAATCCGAATACCCATCATTGCCACACAGAATAAGCTGAATCGAAGGGTCGAGAAGTTTTAGGGCTTGTGCTTCTTGTCAGTTCCATTGACGACATCTCAGGGGAGCTCTCGAGACTGACCCTTTGCCCATTGAAATGCCTTCTTTGCGTAATCCTCCTTCGTATGTTGCTCAACTTGCCTGAGAAGTGGCTGTCAGCAAAACGCTTTGCACCGAAAGCTGGTTATGCTTACCACGGTCCCCACATCTCATTCCCCAAAGCCCAATATCTGACGTTGTAGGACTTCTCGTGGCCATTCATTCGCCGCAGGTTCGCCCAGTATGTGTTTTGGTCGCTGTTGCAATACTCCAACCAGGCCAGCGCGTCCTCAAGAGTGCCTGTGCCCATATTGAGGCAGAGATAGGGCTCAGCGCCCACATGCGTGCACCACTCCATGAACTCGTCTGTGCCGAACTGGTTTGACTCCACGCCATGCCACGCAAGCTCGGGTCGCGACGGGCGTTCCGCCTTTGGCCCGATACCGTCCTGCCAGCGGTATGAAGCCACAAAGTTGCCACCAGGGTAACGGACAACAGGGACCCTGAGCTCTTTGAAGCACTCGATCACATCAGTGCGGAAGCCGCGGGAGTCCGCCAGTCCGTTGCGGTTATTTGGGTCGTACAATCCGCCGTAAATACATCTACCCATATGCCTGAGACTCCAGTGGTTAGGAGCCGCAAGGTATTGAAGCGGGCTGTCGGAAAGGAGCTGTGCTTACTCTGTGAATCCTCCATAGATCAAAGGACTGATGTCTGAAATTGTGTGACTAGGATGCAGGGAAATGACTGGCGATTCGTCCTTGTCTTCTGACAGAACTGAAAGTGTAGAGGCCGCCATTTAGGACAACTTAGGGAGACAAGTCGGCCGGCTCCAGACATTCAGACTCTTACGATTCGGACTAAGTCAAGAAGCAAAAACGCAGACGCCGTATAATAAATACCGAACCCGATGTTCAGTGCGCGCTGATTGCTCGATCAGCTGGAGGTACCGAGTTCCGGCAGCGAAGCACGTAGACTCTTGGCGCTTTCGGGGGACCCGTTGCTGGATTCCCCGGAACGATTAACTAGCTGGCTGGGGTAAGTAGTTATAGTTAGTAATAAGGGAGCTACCTGTGAGCGAGATCGTGGGAAATTGCGCGGAGATTTGAAGCCACCCCGTAGGGTGTTCATATGCAGCGAGTCCCCTCCAATGCGGCTCCACCGGGACAACCTGTCTACTGTGCGCTCCACATATTTCTTTGTGCTCATATAGGACTCCTTCAAGCTTCGATCCATGTTCGCTTGGTCTTGAATTGTGGGTTCATGTTCCATAGGTTGGATTTTCATCGGAGCTGAAGAGTGAAATATCAGACTACTGTGTAAAGCGAGCGAACCAACAGAGAATTGTCCTCTAGCACGTCCATGATCTATGGATCCTCTGCAGTCCGCGGCTGGGACTCATCCCGGCCCACGCCGCCGTGCCGTGCAAGCATGCCTCGGTTGCGCCAAGCGGAAGACGCGTTGTGACGAGACGAAGCCAAGGTGTGGCAGTTGCACTGCTTTCAATGTTGAATGCGTCTACCATGAGCCGCCACCGCCAGCGCTGCGCATCGAACCCAGCACCAAGATCATCTTAGACCGCATCCATCTGTTGGAAGACCGGTTATTCTCGTCCTCTTGGTCTCTGAATCCGCTCCCACACGTGTCCTCGACTCCTCAGCAGGCCCCGGAGATCAACCTGCATGGAGGCGCCTCTTTCCTCCACCCAGGGCGTCGTCCCTTGCCCGACGTGCAAGTCCCTGTGCCGCACACGGCTGGGTCCCCTTATGTCTATGATCTACCAATCATCCAAGACCTGTTATCCAGAACCGATCCGACCACCACAGGGACAACAATAAGTGGCAAACGCATCACCCCGTTTCATGTCTTCTTCCAGGAAACTGTCACCGCGGCACCTCTCTCTCCGCCTCCGGAGTCATGGCGTCTGTTCCGGAATGACACTCTCTCGGCGTCCACGACACTCACTGCCACTTACCACAACCTGATTCACCACTACTTTCGAGAGGTCAATCCCTTCTTTCCCATACTATCATTGAAGCAGAGTCTCGCGACACTAGAGAACGTGATCGCCTCCGAAACCAGGCCAGACTCGTACGTGGCTACTATCCCACCCACCCGCTATTGTTCACTCCTGTTGGTTCTGTGTCTCAGCTCGCTCGTCGCATCTGGGCAGACACAGATACGGATTCCAGACCTGCAACATACAGGGATAGGGTTATCTCATCCCAGCGCCACTGATCATGGCAACTCTGAACCCCTACCAAGCGATGTGAGGCTCTGGGCGAAAGCAGAACTCCTCCTAGGAAGGCTTTCGTCAGAGATCTCCATCGAAGCCGCGCAATGCTGTATGTTAGCAAGGTACGAAATGTGTTTATCTGATCGTCTCCCGCAATCTTCTGCCATTCCATTCTTTAGTCCCTCTTCTTGTGTCGACTCTAGCTGGCTGACTCGCACTGTTACAGTGTATATCTCGGTGCTAAAGGGTATGTCTCTAAGGCATTTCAGTGGTCTCATGCAGCGTCCGTCAGGTGCGAGGCACTTGCGAACATGTACGCCGATACCAAAGATCTCTAGTTTGGATAGCAGATACTGAGTCGAAATTGTGTTCACAGACTTCTCTCAGACCCTGAAGCGTACAATGACCTAGCAGGTGCTTTCAGGCGGTTGTACTGGGTTGCGTACATCTGGGAAGGTGACTTCACGTCCGAGATATCGGTCTACGGTCCATCAGGAATGGCGAAATACGAAGACTTGGTTCCTTACCCGGTGTTCGAGATTGAATCGGACGCTAGTGCAGAAGCAGACGCTTCTGCGGCGAAAGCCAGCGAGTTGATTGCATTTCAGCTCAGCACGAACGTGTCGATCCGACGATGCTTAAATCGGGTCAACAGCGTTCTGTTCGACTCCAGAGAGCAACAGGCACGAGCGACTCAACCCAGCTACATCAGCTGGCTGTTGAGGACAACGGACGACCTGTGGACACATCATACTGCGGTGTATCTCAAAATACCGGACTTCCTCTTCACGAACGATCCGAGTCGCAGCGAATCACCACACCAAGGCTATCACCAAATGCCGTTCCCGCCATCTCAAAGAGCAGACACAACTACAGACATGGGAAACAAGCCGTGGAATGTAGTACGCCTGAAAGGCAGATATTACGCAGGGCAATACATCATACACCGACCGTTTATCGAGTTTGTTCTGCTCAATCTCAACCAGTTCCTTGCTCATCCCAACAAGATGACCGTTTTGGAAAGATGCAAGGTCTGCCTTGAGGGATGTGCAGGATTCATCGGTGTCTTTGATCGGGAACCCTTGAATGGCGCAACTTGCCTCTTCTCAGCTGGTATAACGTGAGACTCAACGGGCTATATACCCAGTACATTAGGTTGCACGTGCGAGACTGACTTCTGCTCAAAGGACATTCAAAATGGTCATGATACTGATCGCCGCAAGCATTACACCCGAGCTCCAGGTGATACTCCCACTAGATATCGAGCACAAGATCTCAACAGGGAAGAGGAACATGAAACGATTCGGTGTGAGCATTAGGGAATTTGAGTGGCATTACGAAGTATTGGAACGCTTAGATGCCGCCCGGAGGGGTGACTGCATCAAGCCTACTATCTAACCGATCGGCTCCTGGCAGAAGTAGAAAGTCATTGAAGAGACTACGGCCTTAGAATGCCGAGTATCTCCGAAGGCACGGCACGTTCCACACTGTCTTCTACAACCTTATCAAGGGCCCTCATTGCTAGTAACGAACTCTTAAATGATTGACCTGGAGAGGCACCATATATTCCCACGAATAATCACAATATACACAACATTGTCATGGTTCATCTTAGAATAAACGCAGAGTGACTTCCATTCAATCTACAGATGCTACATACACACAGAAATTCTGACCTCTTTCGATGAAGAAAACCGATGCTAGTTCCTCTATGATTGATCACGCGATCGGGCGTTCTTGACGCACGCCTAGGGCATCGCTTATTGTATGCTTGTGCCTCACCGGCAACTATTCGACTTCAGGAGACCCTGACCTTGCATTCACCAATTCCCCATCGTCTCTGCTTGGCGTGCCGAGGGGCTTGTCGGGGACTCTATTTTAGCTTCCCCTAGCAGCGCCTCCAGCGTAGAGCAGCCGTAGTGTCGGGGAAGAATAGTCTAGCGTCCCCGACACGACTATAGCAACACTTCGAAGAGGGGGGCGAACGAGAACAATGATTCAATCGCCAATGTACCCCGTTTTCTACTAGACCAGCACCTCGTGACCTGTGCCTCCATCTGCTTCGCTGTGGGGACCCCAATCCCCCAGGCGCAGGATGTATTTCCCAGAATTGTCACCCCTTTCCCCGAGGTGCCAGTGCCTGGTCCATTTCTCAGCGTGGACTTGGCACGCTGTTGATCATCATATCGCCTTCAGCACCGTCGCTCGTTGCTCAAATATATAAAATCATGCAGTTCGTTCGGCCTGGTGATTCCAATCACTCAGCCAGCAACGCACAGCAGAAAGAAGACTCCTGTTGTTCTTGAATCTGTCCCCTTTATCTGATCAATCTAAGCTGCTCCTCCAATGAACGCCGTCCGTGACGCCTTGCCGGCCTTGAGGCAGGCAAAGATCGCCAAAGAGTCGCGGAAGAATGGCGGTACTGCTACTGCGAACGAGGACCACCAGCCCTCGCGCATGGCTGTCCTTGCGCAGGAGGCTCCTCCATGGCACAGGTCCGCCAGCCGCCGTCGCCTTTACGGCCTTCTCTTTCCAGCCGCGGTTGTATCCTACGCTACCAGCGGCTATGACGGCTCGATGATGAACTCGCTGCAAACAGTGGCGTACTGGGACGACTACTTTGACAATCCAAGGGGCCTGAACCTCGGTCTGATCAGCGCCATTATGTCTCTGGGTAGTATATGCTCGACCCCCATTGCCCCCTGGGTTGCGGATCGATGGGGCCGACGGATGGGCATAACTGTTGGCAGCATCATCATGATCATTGGTGCTATTCTCCAATGTGAAAGCGTTAATTTTGGCATGTTTGTCGGTAGCCGCTTTATCTTAGGCTTTGGCCTCTCCTTTGCAACCACCTCTGCACCAAGTTTGGTTAGCGAGCTGAGCCACCCGAAGGATCGCGTCACAGTAACGGCAATTTGTAACACATGGTACGTACTGCACTCTCGTGTGACCTTGACCTGTCTTGTCTCGCTCTCCTACAATAGACTTTCTGCGGTATTGGCTCAGACTGTTGACATCTGTCGCATGATACAGCTGGCCATTCGGTGCTATTATTGCCGCCTGGGTCACCTACGGTACTAGAGTCATTCCCAGTACTTGGTCCTGGAGGATACCCTCTCTGCTACAAATGATACCTAGTATTATTCAAATTTCGACAGTTTGGTTCTTGCCCGAGTCACCACGATGGCTTATTTCCCACGATCGCGACGAAGAGGCGCTTGCTGCACTACGAAGATATCACGGCGAGGGCGGAGACACGGAGCTTGTCCGCTTAGAGTATGAGGAGATCCGAGCTGCTATCGATAACGAGAAAAGTAAGGCTCGCCGAAGCTACACTTCTACGATACGTGACTAATTTGGGTACACTTCAGGAAACGAGGCCACAACGTGGAAGTCCATGGTCTCTACCAGTGGAAACCGGTATCGAGTGTTCCTCATTGTCTGCATGGGTGTTTTCAGCCAGTGGTCTGGAAACGGGCTGATCTCTTATTGTAAGGCATCCCTTGTTTCTGCAGATCCCTTCTCTCTCACTTGGGAGAGCGATGTCTCCCTGCGATCTATCTACTGACTAAACAGACCTCTCCCGCATCATGGACACTGTTGGCATCAAGAGCAAAGATACTCAGGCACTCGTCAACGGTCTCCTCACCGTCTGGAACTGGCTAGTAGCCCTCACCACGGCCATGTTTGTTGAGCGTCTGGGTCGCCGTCCCCTATTTCGCACCTCAACTATCGGCATGCTCGTTGTTTTCAGTTCCTGGACTGTTGCATCCGCTCGGTTTGCAGAGACGGGAGCGAACGCCGCCGGCATCGCCGTGATGGTATTTGTCTTCCTTTTCATGTTCTTCTACAGCATCGCCTTCTCTCCTCTGCCAGTGGCTTACTCCGTCGAGGTGCTCCCTTACTCGATCAGGGCCAAGGGCATGGCAACCTATGTCTTCTCGACCAAGTGCGCCGTCTTCGTCAACCAATATGTTAATCCAATTGGACTTGAAGCCATTTCGTGGAGATTCTACTTGGTCTATGTGGTGATCCTCTCCATTGAGAGTTTCATCGCCTATGGCTGGTTCCTTGAAACCAAAGGGAAGGCACTCGAAGAGATTGCAGTCATCTTCGACGGGGAAGCTGCTGATGTTCGCCTACATGCTGAGGCAGCGAAAGAAAGCAATGACCCGATGGTTAGGGAACTGAGCAACTCTATGAGGGAGGCATGAGCGCTGGAAGAGCAGGCACAATATATCTACCTGGACGAGAACTGCGAGTCCAGGATACTTGTCACGCCACACTGTAACCCCATTACCGAGGTGCGAGACAGTTTCGTGTCTGGTAGATGTTGAATAAGAAACAGGTCCCAAACCAAGCCAAGTATAGTGATTTTACTCGAGCATATCACTAGATACCTGTGGATTCGAAAGTTCCCACGACGAGGGACCGTGGCAACGCTTCCTAAGACATAGCATTTAGTCACGGAACACTGACATTTAGGATGCGCATTAGTATTTCACGCGGACGTACCTGTTCGAATTCCACCTGTAGATGCAAATAATTAAACTGGTAAATCACGTATTACACTATCATGGAGCTGCGAGTGCCTAAGATAGAAGAAGTAGAACTGTCTATAAAAGGATACATTACCATTCTAGCAATGAAATGTCAAATAATAGAAAAGTAAGACGTGTTATCAGACCTCCAACTTGAAAGGTCTGGCTTAATTCTCGTGGACTCAAAGGTGGCCAGGGCTGAGGGGAGAGTTTACGACGAGTAGAAACAGTGCTCTTCGCCCTAGATGTATGCTAGCAAACATACACAGCGGCAGATCATTCCCGATATATGCGCTTTTGTTGTCAATGTCGTCGTGCGAACGACAGAGTGTTGGCATTCCAATATTGAGTCATATTACGGCTTGGTGGTGGTGGCGACCTTGGTGTTGTTATTATGTGGGAATCATCTCAGTAGAATGGCTCCTTGTTAGTCTGATATTTGTCAAAGAGACGCAAAGTTGGCATGTTGAGAAGATGGTACCAGGTGTATCCTGATAGTACACGATGGCGCTTTTTCTCTATTTCAGCCATATTGAGTGAGAAATTTCGGTAATTGTCTATTCAGTGAGCTTCTATCACCGCTCCCGGGGAAATTATGGAAGCTGTCCCGCGCTCAAAGATGAGTTCGACTGGTTGTTGTCTGAAGTCTACCTAGCCAGAAGACTTGAAGGTTGAAGATATATATTTATCTTTCGTTTATAAAAATCTATACTTAAATATATTAGTATATTAAATATTTAAGAAATACTTTTATACTTTATAAAAAGTTACCTAAGAAAGATGGGTGGGTGAGCGTTCCAAAAGCTGAACGAAGCTGCGGAAAGGATACATCTGCCCCTCAACGTCACCAGCGGGATACCCGATCCTATTCGTACCAAAGAAGGACGGACGACTATGACTTTGTGTCGACTACAGACAGCTTAACGACATTACAATCAAGAATCGATACCCTCTGCCGTTGATTTCGGAACTACGCGACAAACTACACGGAGCCCAGATCTTCACGACGCTATACCTGAAAGGAGCATATAATCTGATCCGAATAGCAGAAGGGGAAGAGTGGAAGACCGCTTTTCGGACAAATCGGGGACTCTTCGAGTATCTGGTAATGCCTTTCGACTTACCAACGCACCAGCCAGCTTCCAAGCCATGATCAACCATGTCCTTCGGAATTACCTCGATCAGTTCGTGGTAGTCTATCTGGACGACATCTTGATCTTTTCGAAAACGCCAGAAGAGCATGAACGGCACGTTCACCAGGTGCTCGCGACCCTAGAGGACGCCCAGCTTCTTGTGGAACCCGGAAAGGCGAAATGGCATGCACAGGAAGTCAAATACCTCGGCTATTGCATCAGCCCTGGGAAGATTGGCATGGACCCTGAGAAGGTACGAGCCATACGAGATTGGCCTCGACCACAGAACGTCAAGGACGCACCAAGCGTCCTTGGATTCATGAATTTCTACCGACGATTTGTGAAGGGATACAGTCAAGTAGCGACACCCCTCACACAGCTCACGAAGAAGGATCAAGCCTTCGAATAGGAAGGAACCTCAACAGCAGGCCTTCGACAAGCTCAAGGAGCTGATTCTCCAAGAACCAATCCTTACAATCCCAGACCCAGAAAAACCTTTCCAAGTCGAAATCGATGCCTCAGAATTCGCTCTGGGAGGACAACTTGGACAACGAGACGAGGAAGGACGACTTCACCCTGTCGCCTTCTACTCGAAGAAGCTGAACGGACCTGAGCTTAATTACCAAATCCACGACAAGGAACTAATGGCTATTATCGAAGCCTTTAGAGAATGAAAGCACTACCTCACAGGAACGAAACATCCTGTCAAGGTCTACACGGATCATAAGAATCTGACCAACTTCACGACCACGAAAGCCCTTGACAAACGCCAAACACGATGGGCAGAGTTTCTTTCGGAATTCAATTTCACGATTATCTATCGGAAAGGCACTGAGAATGAACGAGCAGATGTGCTCAGCCGACGCAGTGACCTCGAACCGGATATACCCCCGCAGCAAAGTTGACTATTGCGAGAGGACTCGGAATGGAATCTGACGACAGGACATGAGGTGTCTACCGTCGCCAGAGATGAGACCCGACTGATTAAGGAAGTCCACGAAGCCAAGGCACACGGCCGACACAAACCCTATGGAGAAATCCGACCACTCCAAATACCCGATGCGCCATGGCACTCAGTATCATTGGACTTCATCACCGGACTACCCCCTTCGACCGAGCCTCTTACGCAAACGGTGTACGACAGTATCTTAGTGATTGTGGACAGGCTCACTAAGTACTCATACTTCATTCCTTTTGTCAAGGACGGAAACACGCTTCAGTTTGTCTATATGTTCACACAGAACATCATAGCAAACCATGGAATGCCACAAGAACTTATCTCCGACAGAGACAAGCTCTTCACCAGTCACTTTTGGCAAGCCCTTACAGCACAACTTAGAGTACAACATCATCTATCCACAACGTTTCACCCTCAGACGGATGGACAGACAGACAGACAGAAAGAACAAACCAGACACTGTAACAGTACCTCCGATGCTGTGTCAACTACCCCCAGAACGACTGGGTACAGCTCTTGCCGCTAGCACAATTCGCGTACAATGGTGCATTCAACGAATCCACGAAGAAAACACCGATGCATGCCAACTATGGGTACACGCCTACGGTATACGGTGAAGCCAGGGAAGCAAAGGATGCCCCTGCAGCCACGAAAGCGGCCGAACAACCCAAACAGCTGCACGAAGAACTCAAGACAGATCTCCAATTCATCCAGCGACGCATGACAAGATACGCTGACAAACGAAGGATGAAGGGACCATCCTTCAAGGAGGGAGATAAAGTCTACCTCGCTGGCCAAAAAAAATCAAGACAAAGCGACCAAGCGACAACCTTGACTACAAACCTGGCACAATATCACCAACTGGCAAAGACGCCCCGACGCGGTGCACGGCGCTAGCACCACCACTTCTTCATTGGAAGGCTAAAATTACATCGCACCCAATACACACCAAAAACAAATCTCGCGACAACGAGGCGTCGCATACAAGACCCGTTCAGTCGACCACCTCGACACCCAGCCTTTTCCTCTTCCTCTCTTCACCATGGATAAGAAACAAGTCTCCCCGGAGCTCTCGCAAGCAGAACTTCTGCCAACCCAAGAAGAGCAAGTTCCAGCAAATCCACCGTCACGAAAACGACAGATCGACAGCGACAGCGACGCCGAACCTCTAACAAAACGAGCACGATTGACGCAGAAGAACTTAGCCCTGTTTGACAAGATAGGCAAGAAGAAGACCTCAGACCCCACAGACGACTCAAAGTCAACCCAAACCACGTCAACGACATCGTCCGGCTTTGCCGATAAGGCCCGGCACAATAGGATACTCCATCCACTTCGCTCTCAACCCCCTATAAACCTCGATGACATCCGTGAGCAACACGCTGCCGCCCGCGCTACCGCTTCCCCTCCGGAATCGGTATATGGGGACTATGTCAACCGAATCGGAAAGGCAGGCAACAAAGCAACCATGGTCGTTGAAATGAGCGATCTACTGAAGAGGTATGACGACAAGGAGTACAACCGAGCCTTCAACCGGTCATTCACGAACGTCCCGCTAAACGCTGGCTACAACAACGGCTTGTCAGCCCCACAGCCTGACTTTGTCGAAGGACTTGAGGTGGAGGAGTACCGCCCATTCCCGATCGACAAACACGTCCCTGGAGCGACCCTCTACCAAGACGACCCCTTCTCCCTGACGTTGCCACACGTGGCCGGAGAATGGAAGGGTAGCGGAAAAGACATGGACCAGGCGAGACTCCAGAGTGCCTACGACGGAGCAGCCATGGTTTACGCAAGAACCCAAGCCCTTTCCTATATGGGAAAATCGGATCCCCCAGGACACGCAGCAATCACGACGTTCACCACAGACGGCACCAATCTCATCATGTACGCTCATTACGCAATCCCATCAGAAGAAGATGAAGACACACTCGAGTACCATCAGTACCAGTACGCGTCGACGAACATCAAGGATTCCCACCAAGGACACAAAGACGGTCGAAAAGGTCTCAGGAACGCCCAAGACCACGCAAAGGACCAGTCGTACGCCCTGAAGGACCAGCTGAAAGAGCACTGGAAGCAACGCAGCACCTTTCACCCCATTGCCGACGAAGATCCCCTGCCCGTACCAGGTGAGGCTCTCGGAGCAACGAGCGCGGACGAAGAAGTAGTTCCTTACGAAGAACCGGCACCATACGACGACGAAGCCGATGAGGACGACTACGAGGTAGTGGAACCTTGCCAGCCAACGCCCGCCGCCTCTGCTGCATCACGCAAGGCATCACACTCGCATTCTTCATCGAAACGAAGCCACACCTCTGGCGATGGAGACCGTAAACGGAAGGCCTCACCGCCGCCTCGTGCCCCACCGAAACCACGAAGAAGCAAGGCGAAACCTTACTGGGTCCTTGACGACGAAAGCGGAGAATACTATCACAAACACTCCGATGGCACGACCTCATGGTTCAACGGCGACGACGACAACGAGGATTAAGAAGCCCTACTCAGGACATCGGTCTCTGGGACATCGACTATGAAGGAGGGGAAACCTATTATAACCTGCCAAGCCATATCAGCGTTATAAGCATATGACCATAGGTGGTCACGACACTATAACAAGATATAAGGTCAAAAGTGACGATGATCAACATCATCATCACCACCGTGACGACCACGACCACGACGACGACGCGACGCCGACGATGATCTTTGAATTCGGTGATTTTGCCAACACAAGCAACAGCGCCGTCATAGCTGCGTTGGACGGGAAGATCGAGATGCCTCTTTCCAAGTTCCGAGACCTAGTACGCAAGTTAGAAGATCTCTGCTGCAGCCCACACGCGTCGGAAATCCCTCCCCTTCCACCCAACGTCACCAAGAGGCGACGAACAGCGCCCACAATCGACCAGGCTGCTTAGGAAGCAGGTCTCGACGACAATTGGAAAGAGAACAAGATGGACTACAATGGGGAAGAGCACACGGATGGACCGTACCGCGGCAAGAGGTCCCCCGATGGCACACAGGCTCCGGCTCCGGCTCCTCGTCGCTCCGCTCGCCATACTGCGTGCGAATCCCACCCAAGCAGCGCTTAGACAGCATTATAAGACACGTTAGAGAGGGCGTGCGCGCGCGCGTTTGTTCATGATGTGTGTGTGTGTGTGTGTGTGTGTGTGTGTGAGGGAGTGGGTAAGGTAAGGGAGGAATAAAATCGGCTCTTTTTCAGTTCAGTTCAACTTTCTAGTGAGGAGAGGGTGCCGTGGGTTTGCCTCTGGCGGGCTCGGGCTTGAAGAGAATTGAAACGAACGGGCTTCCCCCTTTCCCCAAGCAGTATTCCTCCTGAAGAGAAGCGATAGAGTCTCCTTGTTTGCTGCAGACAGGCTGGTTGATATCGCGTATCGATTGCCTACCAGTAATAGATCAGGTCATATCAGGCCGAGAAGCGAATGTGGTGGCTGAGATCGTCTACCAGTCTTATGAGAAAAGGCGTTGATAACGCCGAAGATCAACAGTGTGAATTCGAGAAATGATTGTCATAGGCAGTCGGGAACATACTGGGTGAATCGACGATCGACTGATGAAAAGCGAAGTAGTAGCTATGAAGCGACAGGGCCGAGATGTATGAGATGCATACACTGGCGAGAGGAAGAGTCAGTGACGCGCTCTCTGAGGAGAGACTAGCTTCAATAATGATGCTGAACTGACACCGCCCCCTGTCAGAAACTGACTTCAAAACAGTCTTCAAGCGTCCTGTCCGCGTGAATCAAGCGCGCGGATGCGCAGAGGGACAATAAATCAGGGGCGAAGATGCTTTGTTGGACTCGTGCGGTTGAACTCGAGCATATGCGACGGAATGCTGTATCTTGATCGATGTGATGCCAAATAAATGGCTAGTTCGAACTGATGGTGGTATTGCCGTATGGTATGGGCGAATCGGATCTGAATCTGGGCTTGGAATTGAATCAAAATCCAGCTCGGAATAGTAGAGGGTTAGTAAGGATTAATGTTGAAACGAGGGACTGACTTGCTGGCCAGCGAGAGGCGAGGCCTTAGAAAGATGGGTGGGTGAGCGTTCCAAAAGCTGAACGAAGCTGGAGTAGATCAATCCTATTCATTCATTCGTTCAGATGATTCCGATGAATCATTTTATGACAATCAATTATTCATCAGGTAAAGTCCTCTCTGTAATTATCTATTCCAGCTGTGCGGAATTGCCCTTGACCTGCAAACATTTACATCTTTACAAACAAGAAGGATCCATCCAGCTGGAGTGCTGCTTTCTGCAACTCACAACATGCAAGACGAGAGCCCCCCCAAATCAATGCTCAACCCCTACAAAAGAACGCCGTGGCGAACGCCATGCCATGCAATGCTGAAGGGGATGCTCCTCGCGCTCCGATGCATCCATCCTGTCCTTGCCATATCCAGACATATTTCCAGTTTCTCCGTTCAGTCGTGCGTCCGTCCGTCCTTCTATCCACCCCTCTGTCTGTCTATTCATCGTAGACGTCGGAAAGAGAGGCCGCTGGTCCAGGTGACCGAGCGCCGCACAAGACTCGCACCACGATAGGCCATGGCGGGGGCGCGGGCCAGGGCGGGGGCAGGCGCGGCGTTGTGAGGACGAAGATGAGGAAGAGCAAGAGCGAGAGCAAGACAGGGAGGTGGTCGTCGTTGTGCGACGGCGACGGGGTCAGCCATTGCTGTTGGCCGGGAGAGGGCACCGCGGAAGCCCTGGCCTGGGACCCCCTTGATAGACAAGGACGACGTGACAGCAGCAGCAGTATGAGTAGCAGTATGGGCGGAGTTGCTCTGGCGGCTTTGTGTGCTGTAGAACCTCTTCTTGCCCGTGTAGTCCGCAATACACCTCGCCTTGATCTGTGCCAGTGACGAGTGGCGCACCCCAGCATTCGGCTTGCGCGCAACCTGCCCGTCTTTCTTGCTAGTGCCATCGCCTTGATCATCCTTGCTGTCTTCTTCTGCAGCCGCCGCTGATGCCATGGTAGCAAGGTGATAGGTGTCTGCGACAGCCTGCTCCTCGGCCGCCTGCTTGGCGAGCACGTAGATGTCGAGCATAGGGATATCGATAGGGACGTGGCGTGGGAGGCGTGGGTCCAGGTCGTGGAGGGAGAGGGGAAGGCAACCAGTAGACGTAGGTGTGATGGGTACGTTGGAGGCTGAGATATCGACTCTAAGGTGGGGATGATGTCTGGACCTGCCATTGGTCTGGGTGCTGTGAGAGACTGTAGTCTTCTTGGAGTCCTTATCCTCGTTCTTCTTAGCCTTGACCTCGACCTCAGCCTCAGCTTCTTCGAGGGTAGTAGCAACGTGCAGGACCGTCATGGTGAGCTTGAAAACTTTGTCGGGAAGCTCAAGATTATTCTTGCCACTACTGTTGCTCAGATGCTGCAGACGCTTCTTACGGCCAGTGTAGGTGCAATTGAGGATGATGACGGCACGGATCTTGCCATCTGTTCCGAGGATATAATCTATAAGGGATATCTCTGATTAGCTTAAAGGCAGGCGATCTTACCGTTGAGGCATAATAGTAGAAAGGGGTTCAAACTGCCCAACCAACCTTTTGCCTGCGGCATCTTCGTCTTACTTGCAAAGTCTATCTCGACAACGATCGGCCTAGGAAACTGCCCCATCCATCCAAGTTGAATATCTGGTCTACCGCTTCCGTCAAGCAGCGGATACTCATACTGACATAGGATACCGGCCGGGTGGAGCTCCTTATAGTAGTATTGTCCGGGTCTGGAGGCGCCTTTGGTAAGTGTATCCTGATCTTCTTTCTCGTGGTTCTCATGGTCCTGCTCCCGGTACTAGCTGGAGCAGGCCTGCTGCGCACGCTCCTCGATGAGCCGACCGACAGAGTGCTTGAAGCATAGGTGGAACACCGTCTCAGGCTGGCGTGTGATGGTCATGGCGCACAAGCGGGGGTTGTAGAAGAGCGGACGCATACGCTGGTGCAGGTGGCGGCCGAGGGAGGCAAGTTCCTGTCTGATCAGAGCACAAGAAGTAGCATCAGAGAGCACGACGTCGCGCTTGTTGCATTTGGATTTGTCTCCGTCTCCGTCTCCCGTGGGAGCGATGGTGGTGGTGGTGGTAGTGGGGCTGGAAACTGCAGGCAGAGCAAAAATTGACAGGTTAGCAAAATATGCGATTTCGTCTGATGATTGCAGTAGAGGGAAGGGGCAAGGGCAAAAGTCGCGACGCGCGCGCGAGATAGAGAGGAAGGGAGAAGAAGAGAAAAAGGTCGAGTTTCTTGACTTGCCTGTTGTCTCCAGCGTGTCAACGTTAACGTCAACTTCTTCGAGTTGCAGAGCTTCGCCTTCGCCTGTCAACTGTAGCAGCTCAATGAGCAGCTCGTAATCGGAAGGTTCGAGAGGGAACGTGATCTGCGCACAAAACTCGGTCTCGGTCTCGGTCTCGAAATTGGGAACAACAAAGCCTTTGTTGATATCGCCCTCGACCTCGACCTCGAACTCGGACTCGACCTCGACCTTGTGACCGTGATCGTGATCGTGATGATCGCGATGCTGCTGAATGAAGTCGACGACGGCGCGGACATTCTCGGGCCACGCGCGGGCTTCTGGTGTGTCGCACAAACGTCGTCGTCTAGAAAGGCGGCTTTGGTGGATGAGACAGTCGCGATCTGGATCTGTCGAGCAGCGCATGCGCACGTTATTCGCCATGATTGCGTATGGGTTGTTTTCACCGCGTTCACATTCACGTTCACGTTCACGGGCTTTGACGAGTACGAGTCGTTTGTGGGTTGCGACGGGACAAAAAGACAATCACCCTCTACCAGTCGCGCGTCCACGACATTAACGCGCGAAGTCCGTGCGCGTGTGCACGTGCGTGTGCACATGCTTTTGAACAGAACCCCGAACCCCCCGCCCCCCCCAAATTCTCATCAACTCTAAGACAGATGGCATTTCACTTCTCATATCCATCTCACATAATTATTATTACTCTTTTATCCCGTTGCAACTCGAGGAAGTGGTCAAGTCTTCAAGGCTCCGAGTTTTCGAGTCTTCGAGTCTTCGAGTCTTCGAGTCTTCGAGTCCCAATATGATCTATATCGCTTATTCGGAGCACTGATTTGGGTTCATCCAGGGCGCTCGAGTCCAGCCCGAGTCCTCCGAGTCTACCTCGAATACTATGAAAAGATACCAGCTGTATGGCACCTATTGAAGTCTGGGGATCAGTGACTGACTTGTTCTCATTCGATTCGATAGCATCTACCGGTATAGAGCAGTGAGTGATTAGGTTCAAAACTCTTGAAGCTGCAGGTGTCCGCATTGCTACGTATTCGACAACACTTCCTCCATCTCTGAATCTGGTGTCTCATTGTCAACTTAGGTAGCTAGCCAGCCATCCAGACAGATCTGTCTATGTCTAGATTGGCCCTGGAGGAACCTCCCTTCCTCAAATACGACATGGCGAATTCATGAATTTACCCGTCAGAATCACGAAAAACAATATCGCTGCGTCCAAGACCAAATTGCATATCACAGTAGAAACCGACGACGGCATATAAACCGATGCCAATCATGTTTTCCTCTAGTCCGCTTGCTGTTTGGGGCACTCACTCCCAGACATTGTTTATGGGCATGCCTCCATGGCTTGATAACCAAACTCAACACCTTTCTCCTTCTCCTTCAGTTCAAGGTCACCTCCTCCTGACTATGTGCCCGCCTCGTTTCAGGCGGCAATGTCTTCCAGTGCCTTGTTAGCTACGGCGCAGAGCCACGGCTCGTCTGCGATATCCCCTCCCCCCCTTAGAGATCGACGCAGCCATAGTGGGGAATTAGAGAGTACGCCCCAGAGGGTATCCACACGTCAGAAACATTCAATCGAGACCGAAGTCAAATCACGGCCTAATATCACGGTCAGGACTCAGCTACAGCCACATCATCATGTCAGTATGAGTCTCGATCCGCCTTCATTAGTAGATGTCACGCATTCGAGTGCTACGAGGTTCAACAGGGGTTAATAGCTCAACGACAAGGTCATCAACAGTGTAATATATCGTTGCCAAAATGCGACACTGGCCGCCATTTTAAGTCTTACCATAAAGCATTCAGTGTCACGACAAGTGGCCGCCACTGTTCACTATAGAACCTTCGACACCGAGAATGGGTAATCGTGCCAGCTTTTAAGGCAATATACAAGCATTGAAAGCTATATTGTTGGTGGTATCTAGTTACGAAGATGTGACAAAAGAGAGCCCCG
>NW_006921141.1:3182-8550 GCF_000392275.1 Phaeoacremonium minimum UCRPA7 | reverse complement strand
CTTATCGTCCGAAGCCTTTCATATTTCGAGAATTCTACCTTTCCAAGTAACCTTATATAAGGATTTCGTTACCAACAACTTTAGTGTCCTACTGATTTAGATACACAAAGACGTTACTTTACCGGTATAATCAAGCCTTTCAGCTTAGGGTCTTCTAGTTAAAACACTGAAAAGAGCCTACTATCTTCATTAAAAAGTCTTCATTTCACCTAGTCGAAACCTAATGTTATAACTATAGTCGACAACTTTATATGAAAAGTCTAGAAACGCTTATATATATTTATATTGCACCCGCTTGCCCATTCAGTATAGTTTGGTAAAACACTATAATCAATTGGAACGCCCTACAGAATCAAATTGCCAGTGTTAGCCAAGATGAGGAATCAAGTTGAATTTGGCGGTTTGAATTAGCCACTTACATCTTCCTGGTCACCATACGAAATTGAAATGACCTATGGCAGCTCGGAGTTCTTCCTCGAGAGAAGATACCGCAAGAACGGCACATAAGGCTCGTTAAAATTATCAGCAGGCGTCGGTTGCCCAATTGTTAGGATAAACGACCTGGACAGTGTCAGTCCAATGATGCAAAGCCCTGAGAGCAGGCCTCAAAGGGCGTGAGTTACGCTTATGGTGAGCCTCCGATAATGAATTCGATAACCGGAAGAGGATAAGCCACGCCAATGATTATCTGGACGTCGAGGTTGGCTTCGCCATAGTCACCATAAGAAGGGTCCTAGTCATCCACGCCATCGGCAATTAGCATCTTGCTGATGTTTTAGCTAGGAATACCGAACAGCTCTTCAAATTGCTCAAGATCTAAATATAGGGCTGACTCGTTCAGAAAGCTGCCGATGCTAATCTTGCTACCAGATTTCGGATCTACCTTATAGTCTCCAACATAGTAGAATTGTTTCAAGCATAAGGGTATAACCGATATAGCATAAGGTATATCCATAGCTACCGTAGAGGGCAATTTAAAGACACTATGCTTTGTCTTGCTAGACATAAGGGATAGCTCTCTTAAGGCTGGCCGAAGAATGTACCGGGCTCCACAAATACAACATATTTTTGCAAATCATCAGGGATAGAGTACTGTAGGGTTCGAAGTTTTGTGGCTCCATCATTGCTATAGTGTTGATGGGAAGCATTCAAGATTAAGTTCGTGGTCGCAACGCTCGCCGTAAAGTCGATAAAGCCACCGTCCACCTTATAGTCAGAGATCCCACTTTGCTACAGCCACCCAACTACTGTCAAGACGGTATCTACCGACGGAGAGAAGGCAGCATTAACCGTATCACTATCTAAAAAATTTCCATAGTTAGGATGTCCTAGCGTGGAGACCTTAAGCAATTGGTTCTGGAGGTTGGTGAAATCCCGGTTGAGGACAATACTAAATGTTGTAACACGATCGCTACTCAATATCAAGCTGGCTGGGGACCAACCCTAGGGCACTACAGCAAGCTTCTCATGGACGGCCCCAAGGACGATATCTAGAATGCCGGCAATTACCAACAGACCGCTGCTGTGCCTCATCTTGGCCAGATTTCCGGAGTGACTAGTGATAACCAAGAACTTGGCAGCATAGGCCGAGACTGATTGAGCCCTAACGGGAAAGGCTGGGACGATTGAGCCATTGCATTTTCAACCTTCGAGTTTTTATATGTTGTACAATACCATGAGCACTTTCCGGAGATTGGGCGTAACGTCATGTTCCCCAGCCCATACGCAATATTAGGCGAGATGTTGCACCTTCCGGTTGAGGTGTAGCTCTTGGCACGGGTTGAAATCCGCTCGCAGAGATCGCTCTATGGAACTTCCGTCTCTGGCCAGACTTCCAGATATAATTTATTAGCCGATCCAAGCAGATGCCTACTATGGCTAAAAGTACTGGCAACAGCAGCAAAGCCCGTTCCATGTCAGCAATAGTGTCTTAATCAAGGCGAACAGCACGTTTTCAATGCGACACAATAGCATACCCCCCTCAACATGTGCATGGATCCGCGTCCGCTCTCTCGTGTATGTGCGAACTTCATATTTCCTAGTCAAGGCTAGCAATCATCCTCTATCGTTATTAACGCAGCCTCGATCGTAGTCATTAGACAGTGCCAACAAGCCTATGGCTTGGCTTTCTATAGTGAACACCGGACGAGACCTCAAGAGACGTGTGCATGGACTATAAGATGCATTAAACAGATCTACGTGCGGATAGGCCAGTAATTCTTATCACACCAAGAATCCTAGAACGACTGAAATAAGGTTGTGATACAGCTGATCAGATTTGGTCTAGGATAAATGCTTTTACCTATACTATTTTTCTGAATTCAGATGATCTCACTTCAACGTTTAGGCGACCATCCCACTAGGTAGTCGCAGGATTCTCCGTCGACATGCTTCCTTAGGACCTATCAAACATATTTGTTTCCAAGCGCCTAGAAAGACCAAAGAGAGGAGGTGATGCTTAATCGCAAAGGGGGATCATTAGAACCACTTACATAACGGCGGTGGTGCACCAAGAACGAAACATCTCATGCTAACATGGCGCACTGTTGTGCTACATGATGAAAGGGTACTAACATGTCCGTCTGACAGACAATCCAATAATGCCCAACATGCCAGAAAAAGGCATAACACAACTAGCAGGCCACCAAGGCCCCTAATAAGAATCAAACCCTACGTTACTCTATCAATGGATTGATAGTCTAGAAAGAACAGAATAGCAAGAAAAGCCGCTGCTCAGCAGAAGGCAACCTAGAGATTTGACGATCAGGTTTACAGCAAAAAAGAAAAAAAAAAATAAAAAAAATAAATTCTCTAGCTAGTTACAAAGTAAACAGTAAGGTAGGTGACTTGTTCTTTGGATCCTGTCTAAGCAGTGAGTGGGCCCGGAGATCCGGAAAAAGCGTCCCCTCTATTGAAACTGTATTGTCTGGAGGACTCCTGGACAGAATAAACCCCACAATCTCCCCTGCGGGACCCGTGACTGTTATCCCCGTCAACCTGATTGGGCTTCTACTCGTGGACCGATACTGAGGCACTCTGCTTGTCATCGGTCTCGAGTACCTTCTTCTCTGATTGAGTGCCTATCGAGGCGACTCCAGTCTCATTATCCCAGTTTCGCCTGAATGAAGGTGACTTGTAAGCCTGGCTGCATTGGTGATACAGCTCGTCAACCTGTTCCAATGACAAACCCTTGGTCTCGTAGATGTATTTCCAGACAAATACCACTGCGAGGAAGCAGAAGGCCATCCAGATGAAGAAAACCTTGCTGCCCAGATCCGCGTTGCCTTTGCCCGAGTCCACCATGTAAGGAGTGACAAAGCCAAGAATGAAGTTCCAGAGCCAATTGCTCGCGGTTGTCATGGACAAAGCCTTGGATCGAACATGCATGGGGAATATTTCTCCAGTGACGATCCACGCGCATCTGGAGGACAGGTTAGTGGCTGAGGGCATAGTTAACTGGATCGCTAGTAACTAAAGACTTACGGTCCCCATGAGAACTCGAAGAAAAATATGTAGATGCACACCATGGCAATCAGGGCATTGTTTCCTGCCGTCGACGAAACCGTAACCCCGAGAACAGCCAGGATCAGTTGGCTGATGCCCATTCCAGCAGCACCGATGAGCAACAGGTTTCTTCTTCCCATTCTCTCTACCAGATACAAACCCGGAATCGTGGAGAAGAATGCGACCACGTTAACAATAATAGTGGCGAGAAATGAATCTTCAATGCCGACCGTTTTGAAGAATCGAGTGCCGTAGTATATAATGAAGTTGACTAGTTGAGACGAGTCAGTTCCCCATTTCCTAACTCTCGCCCGGTGAGACACCTTGCCACTCACTTCCTGATAGCTGTTGCATGGCCTGAAGCACACAGCCCGTAAGTTGCCTCTTTAATATAGGTGATTTCCAACAGCTCAAATAACCGACGCCTTCCGCTCGCTCTAATTCGACATGAGCTTCAAGCTCCTGCAGTTCATGCAGCAATGCCGGATCATCAAATGGCAGCGAGTTGAGGAAGCTTAAGGAGGCCTTGGCCTTCTCAATTCTGCCGACCTGTAAGAGATAGCGAGGTGTCTCAGGCAGAAAGAGCATTCCTCCAGCCAGAATAAGGCCAAATAGGAGCTGCACAGCCACTGGGATTCGATAGGAGCTTGAGTTGTCTCGCTCGCCGGTAGACTTGTTTACACATGCAGCGAGGATCAAACCGAGGTTCTCCACACAACTGTCAGCACATTTATCACCTAAACCTTCTCTTCACACACTAACAATGCATAGCTGGTAGCAGCCGACAATCGTGCCACGGATCCATTTGGGAGCAGACTCGGATTGGTAAAGAGGAACTGAAAGAAATACGGTCAGAGATAAGCTGTAACTCCAGTCTCGGTCCAATTATGTCAGGAACATACCCAATGCCGAGACCAGGCCGACTCCCAGGCCAGCAACAACCCGACCAGCAATGAAAAGCGGCAGGTCGTGAGCCGCCGTCTGTAAAGCAACCCCGATATTGAAAACGCCACAGGATGCAATGAGGCCCCAGCGGCGGCCAAGGTAATCTCCAGCAGGGCCTGCAAGAAGAGCGCCGACAAAGGTTCCAGCCGAGAGCAATGAGACTACAAGGGATGTCTGCGTAGTCGTGACAACGGGCTGGCCATCATGATCTACAGTTGTAGCCATTGCCTCGACCCAGTAGTCCATGGTCAAAATTCCGGAAATTGAGGCGGTGTCATAGCCAAATAGGATGCCGCCGATAGAGGCGAAAATTCCAATTAGGATTGCAGGCCAAATCGAGCCCTCAGGCCTCTCGCTCTTGTTTGGCATGAAACCCATGATAGCCAATTTGGACTGTCAATTCGGTAAGGGGAAAAATGAGTTTGGAAATTGGAATGATAGTTAAGCCTGCAATCTGGGGTTTCAACCTGGGGTTCTAATCCGGGGAATATACAGCTTTATACACATTAATTGGGGTGCATAGCGTGTCGTGGGGATGAGATCCTCGACGAAGTTGGTCTAACTGTGAATAGGGGTCTTTTTCCGAAAGCCTGGCTGCTAGTAACTAATGAAGCGCTAATGAACTAGGAAAACTGGATCATATTAGTACTAGTCTAATTCCCATTAGTTTGTAGCTCTGATCCAGGTTAGACGAAAGAGTATTGGACTTGGCCTTGACACCACATTGACATCGTTGGCAATCCAGCTGCGTCGAAGTAAACGGTTGATGTAAATTTCTTCCATCCTTATTAGTCCAGTCGAAACACCGCCTAGATTCTCGAATATGCATTTGAAGTTAATCATCTGACCTCTGTTGCTCTGCGCCGTCGTCGTTGCGGATCGCGTGCCAATCCGTATTAGGAAACTTTCTGTCTTGGGT
>NW_006921141.1:1968-3165 GCF_000392275.1 Phaeoacremonium minimum UCRPA7 | reverse complement strand
TATTTGGGGAGGTTTCCTCTTCCTAAACCAATCCCGCAAAGTCGTCGAAGACCAATCAAATCTGACCTCCATGAGAACCATAAGCGAGCTCCACGACATCGCCAGAGGGACATGGGAACAACTATCGTGCAAGAACTTTGATAAATACGGCGGAGCTATTTGCGATCTGACTTGAATTCATCGCAATTTTGTCTGTCGTTCATCGCGAAAATGAATGCAATGATAACCTCCCGCTTACTCGCCATCGGCAGCGAGGATACCATATTGCTATCGTTGGCTGCCGTGGTCTTACTCTATTTTGTTACACAAAGTCCAATTAGCACTCCAAAACATGAGAAGTCACGTCTTAAAGAGCTGTTCAGCATTCCCCAGGAAAAGATGCACCCAGCCGGCATCCCTGCGAATTCACAACGGCGAAGCAGAAACATTTGCGATGCTATCAAGTCGCCGGCGGTGAGTCTAATATTTTTGAACCCTTTTTAATGCGTTCATGTACAAGAACAAGTAACGTGGCTCACACGACTTGCAGGGCGTAGAGGCGGTTGTCTTCTGGGCGTCGCAAAGCGGCACCGCAGAAGTTCTAGCGTCTCGCTATGCCTCTGAGCTTTCGACAGTCTTGTCCCTAAGGACGGTTATTGCGAACCTGGCCGACTACGATCACTCACACATGCCAGACGTTCCGTCCCAGGCACTGTTGGTGTTCATCTTGTCCACATTCGGCGATGGGGATCCGCCCGATAACGGCGTCGCTCTTCTTGACGCCCTTCGCCTTCTGTGTGAGCAAGGGCGCAACCTCATGAATATTCGCTATGTCATGTTCGGCCTTGGCAACTCCAACTATAGTCACTTCAACAAGTACGCTATAGATGTTGACAGCGTGCTGGTGAAGATGGGCGCTACAAGGCTGAGTCCCCTTGGTCTAGGTGACGATCGCAGTGGTGCCACCGGAGAGGACTTCCTGGCCTGGAAGCATGAGACAACTCAGCAGGTGGCGAAAGCACTGAACCTGCGGGTCGTGAAACGAGTCTATTCTCCTCGAATATGTATTCGCCCTTTGCAACCTGGAGTCTCTCGGACCATTCGTGTCTATCATGGCGAGCCAGCATACGCTGCAGCGACTGAAGAAATGAGCGGCAACCTCACCGTCCCCATAACACAGGCCCGAAAACTGGCCCCACATACTGAGTTGGGGGAGCA
>NW_006921141.1:1306-1618 GCF_000392275.1 Phaeoacremonium minimum UCRPA7 | reverse complement strand
GGCGACCTACGCCTGGCGACCATATAAGCACTCCGAACACGATGTCTGTATGCATAGAATCGCGACCTCCCAAAGATCGACCAGAAAGGAAAATAAACAAAACAAAGACGATTGACTGCTGATCAAAGTCGAATTACTTAGAAGACTTAAGGAACAAAAGAGTCTGACATTCAGAGTCGACTTTGGAACATGGTCGAAAAACTCGAAAATATGCCTCCATCAAGCCGAAAACACGACTGTCATTAAGATAAACCACGACGAAAGATTAAACTTTCAAAGCAATCTGGGGACTGATCAGACCTTAATCAGTTA
>NW_006921141.1:0-1217 GCF_000392275.1 Phaeoacremonium minimum UCRPA7 | reverse complement strand
GCCACTTCACTTCATCGACTCAACCACGATAAGATTTCTCAAGAATTGACGCCTTTTGGGGACTGATCAGGCTTCATTCTCACCGATAGGAATGGTCTAGAACCCGGAAAACCGAAATGGCCTATACGCGTAGTCCCCTGATTCTGACCCCTATACATACAATTCCGCTTAGGAGGACACCAAGCAGGGGGTTACAGAATCCTGATAAGACTGCCACCTAAAGCCCTAGAACCGCTAATTCCAATCCGTTAAGACCCTGAAAAAGAAGCTTTGCTGACGAATTAAACATACCAGATAATCCAATGACATTTGCCAATATAAGAGAAAATGTTAAGGCCAAGCCTTAACGATTTATATAAGGAAAAGACCATGGAGACCCTGACAAGGATTGTCCTAAGACCACCCCGACCGCCAACTTCCACTGATCACGGAATAAAGCGATTGGCTACTCTCACTAGGGAATTGCCTGAGGATATCCGAGCGAGAAGCGAGTAAACCCATTTCGTCACCACTTCTTGGAGAACAGACAACATTCCTCGCCAGTCACCGACGGCAATCGAACAATAATAGCAGCTATCATCCTCACCGCCGATGCTTTAGGGTCTGATCATAAGGCCAACTATAACGAAACAAGAAACGACAATTACGACGACCATGACCCAGACCTTAATAGACCTTAAAAGACCTTGTTAGACCCTAAAGACCTTAAAGACCTTATTAGACCTAAGGTGATGCCAAGACGATATACCAAAACACCAAGCAAAACCACTGTGATGCCCTACTACTTCGGTAGATAGAGCTTCACCATACAAATGAACAAGCTGCAGCCACCGCTGCACACCTCGACGACTAGTAGGGCCTAGACCTACTAGCGCGAGTAAAAATGATTTAAGGAATGTTTTATTGAGGACGACACCGACGCTAGCCCTCAATAGGCATCCTACCCGACAAAGAGATAAGAAGAATTCTACTAATCAGAGAAGAAAGAGTAGGATAGGAATCGATAACACCCCTAATCAATATTGAGAATACCAGAAAAGCTGAAGATTGAACCGATTCCCGACAACAAACGACAAAACATATATATATAATATATCATCACCAAAGAAAAGAAGATAGTCTGAATCTAACGACATATCTTCAAATTTACAAGCCCCATTCAACAAACCGAACAGGAATCAGTCTCGTTTGCCTAATCATCGAAGCTCTTCGTCGAT
>NW_006921140.1:0-1974 GCF_000392275.1 Phaeoacremonium minimum UCRPA7 | reverse complement strand
TTTAATGGTCAGAATGTCACCAAATTCCTTCGCCACTGGGAAGATATGGCCGAAGACTACAAGCCCCCTAAAGACCGACAGGTCCGACAGATACACTTATACTACACTAGGGAAGCAAAATTGATTATAGAACGGATCGCCGAATTGGCTATAAGGAAGGAGGCCGGGAATCGCCTCGCTCATATAAAAGAGGAACTACACAGACGTTTCCAAGCCTTCGACAAGGAGGTAATACACAATTACACCACAGACCTGATCACCTTTCTCCAAAAGCCCTTGCCTAGTGATCCAAACAGCCTAAGCAACAGTGTCTTTAAATTCGAAAATCTGCTTGCCTACAATAATATCCCAAAAACAGATAAACAATATACATACCAATTCTTTACGATTCTTCCTTTCGACTACCAGTCGAGAATTCAGAACAGGCTGAATATCTCCCTTAATGAAGTATAAAACATATCGTATGATCAGATCCGTCAGATACTTCAGAAAATCCTAGAGGACGATATTAGAAGGATGGCGGCTGCTTCAGGAAGGTACACCTTGCCATACCCACAGTCCCACACGGCTACCACTCCTTCTGGTTACCCTCCCGCCGCAATTGACACTCCAAGAGCCCCTTCGAGTGAACGGTACAGTGATCACCTACAGCCGCGAGTTCCACACTTCGCTGAGGCTCAATTGCGAGTGTAAACACCGCCGCCTGCAGGAACCACTACAACCTCCAAATTGGCCGACATAATGGCCGCATTGAAAATCCAACGTCAGGAAATCAAAGCTTTGAAGACTGAAGTAATCAATGTGAAGGGTGGTAGGCAAGTGATCAGCATAGCTTCAAACTATCATGAAGTGGCTCATTATCCTTCGCCACGTCCTTATGCCACTATGCCTACCTACCATATGCCGCCTAGACAGATTGATCCATCTCAATAGGTATATGATTCCTTTTATGGAGGAGCCCAATATAGGCGAGGTGGGTACAGCCAACAACGGCGCCCGATGGGTAAAGTAAAGTGCTTCTACTGTAGGAAACCGGGAGAGCGAATGAACAATTACGATGAGTATCATGATGATCGGCTTCATAGGGTCTGTCACTACGACAGTAATATACAATTATTCTTTCCTAGAAGGCCTACAGATGTTAGAAATACCCTGAATATTCTCAAGGCACTGACGGAGCGGTGGAGAAAGGAAGGAAAGATAAGGAACGTTATACATTCCTAGCTTACCCAATATACGTCCCTGCCTGGCGCTACTACCCTACGACAGATGATCAGAGGAGACAATCCGCCAAACGTACATATTAGTATAAAATACCTGACAGTATCCGATGATACAATTGACAAGGAAATACGACCTACCAAGAAACCACCGCCAGGCTAGGAGGCCAAAATCACCCTCCAGGGTGGGAGTGTCGTTACTCAACGAACTGATCAGAGATCAGAGAGGAACGCACCAGCTATCCTACAACGAGCGAGGGTAGAAGAAATCGAACAAGCCACGTGTGTTGACACGAAAGTACAAT
This sequence comes from Phaeoacremonium minimum UCRPA7, assembly GCF_000392275.1. NCBI lineage: Eukaryota > Fungi > Ascomycota > Sordariomycetes > Togniniales > Togniniaceae > Phaeoacremonium > Phaeoacremonium minimum. The sequence goes on along the minus strand of NW_006921140.1, from coordinate 449 downwards.
TCGTCGTCGACCATGATAGCAGACCTTCCTCCGCCATAGACCCAGCGATCCAAGGCTTCACATGGACGAGGCGCAATCGACACGATTCCACGTCTCCTTTCCCAATAATTGATTTGTTCGCTCCCGGAGATAAACAAATGCCGCTCTTATCGTTCGCCCAAATCGCCAAGAAGCATAAGACCAAGCATGACACATCATCACGAATCGTCGAAATTGACGATACGACGGCTAATACAGTAGGAGGAGACAAGATGAAGGTTGATCAGCCCCTAGATAACAACAAAAATCGAAATGAAAGCGAATTAGGGAAAACAAGGCCACGACCGAATCCGGAAGGGACGGAGGAAAATTTTTCGGAAGACCACGGCGGTCCTTCCGGATCCGGCCCCGGTGTTAGCCCTAGCCGTGTTAGTCCTAACCTTCCAACCAAGGCAGGAAAGAACGACCCT
>NW_006921139.1:809-1045 GCF_000392275.1 Phaeoacremonium minimum UCRPA7 | reverse complement strand
TGATTTATTCGGATGGCGACTTGGATGATCATCGGAGAAAAGTCAAGCTAATATTGGAGAAACTCCGAACAGCAGGCTTACACATCGATATCGACAAGTGTGAATTTGAAACCAAGCAAGTGAAGTATTTAGGCTTCATTGTCGAAGCTGGAGAAGGAATACGAGTAGATCCTGACAAGGTCAGGGCTATTCAGGCATGGGAGAACCCTAAGTCAGTCAGAAGAGTATGAGGGTTT
>NW_006921139.1:0-719 GCF_000392275.1 Phaeoacremonium minimum UCRPA7 | reverse complement strand
GTAAAGTTTGAATGGACAATGGAGTGTCAGAAAGCGTTCGATACGCTGAAAGCTAAGCTGATCAGTACTCCCTTATTGACATAATGGGACCCTGATCAAGAAACGGTTCTAGAGACAGATTCGTCAGGATATGTGATAGGGGGAGCCTTATCACAAAGAGGTCCTAAAGGGATATATCATCCTATAGCATTCTTCTCACGAAAGAACTTACCTGCTGAAGCAAACTATCCTATCTATGATAAGGAGTTGCTTACGATCATCCGGTGTTTGGAACACTGGGATTCAGAGCTGAGAAGCGTTACTTCATTTACAATACTCACTGATCACAAGAACCTAGAGTATTTTTCGCAGAAACGGAAGCTAAATGAACGACAAATTCGATAGGCTGAAACGCTGTCTCGATACAATTTTGTATTAAGATATCGGCCAGGGAACAAAGGTGTCGTACCTGACGCCTTATCACGAAGGGAACAGGATACCCCTATAAACGACGAGGATGATCGGTTGAAAGGGAGAGAAGTTCAGATCCTTATGATAGGGAAAGACGATCAGATACGACTCGTTCCGCTAGTAAAAATCGCTGTCAATCATATGGAACCTAAAGTGGAGTGGATAGAGGGAAGACCCAAGAACCTCTTTTCTGAGGACCCTTTAAAGGACCTATAGGACATATCAATACAAAAAGACACACAATATAAGCTGATCAGACAGAAAGTTAT
>NW_006921138.1:251-13105 GCF_000392275.1 Phaeoacremonium minimum UCRPA7 | reverse complement strand
GGGCCGAGTGCATGGCGCGCGCCGGCGACGCGCTCGCGCAGGCGCTGGACCACTTCGCCCGCGTCGAGGACGCCGAGAGGCAGTGCGAGGTGCTGGCCAAGCAGGCGACGGTCATGCGCGCCCTGGGCGACGTGGAGCGCGCGGACGACTGCGCGGCCAGGTATCTGGAACTCCGGAGGGCGTCGGTCGGTGGCGGTGCGCTGCGCTCGTCAGTGGCTTGAAGTGATGACTACGCATTGTCTACGTCGAACTAGGAGCTACATCATGACTTAGTAGTAGCATACCCCCGCCCGGATCAATGGGTTTGGCTAAGTATCAATCATTGCCAGAGGATCAGCAACCAGCTCTGATGAATGAGGCCCGCAGAGCTGTCGCCGTGCCGTCAATCGCGATATCCGAGGCATGGTAGATCTACCTATCAGGTGGGGAGAAGCGCGTCACAGAGCAAGGAAGCTGTCCACCCCGGCGTCTGTAGACATACTCTGGGCGAGGATCACGGTCGAGGAGACAGCAACCGGATGGTAGTTCGGCTTTGGCGCTTGTGATGGGATCACGGGCGGTGGCTGGAGAGTTCGAGCTGTCGGGGACAGCTGTGCGCTGTCGTGGTCCGGAGTGTGGATCAGCTCCTAGAGGGACACGAGAGGTAGTCGGTGCTGTTTCGCCAAAGCATGCATACATTATGATCACTCTGTAAGAGGAAAGGGGGGGTAAAATAGAAAAATGCATGATTGCGAGCTTCGATTGCTCTGACTCTAAGGGAACATGTACAGATAGACTCGTCCGCGGACACGCCGTCCCCAGTGCTTCCGCCTTTCCTCCACCCTGCATATCCTAGCGATCTAACATGAGGATGCCCCAAACTTAGGTGGCCTTGTCCTTGTTGTGGTAGTTGACGTTCTTGTTCCAGCTATAGGCAGGTCAGCAAATTGCACACACGCACGTGTAGTAGAGCCGTCCGGTCCGGTCCGGGAAGAGCTGCCGATGCTGCCCTGCCCACGCACGGCCCGGCTGCGCTCGGAACTCGAGCGTCGCCAGCACTTACAAGAGAGTCTAAGAGTAGGCACGTCAGCATCAAAGTCAACATGGCAACATCGCGTCATCACCGAAGCCTGCTTACCTTGTCTCCATCGCCCCAGGGGAAGTTCCGCACGCGGATGTTCTGGTAGGGGTACTCGACGCGCTCCTCCAGAGGGGGCAGGTGAGACCAGTGGTCCCAGTGCTCGTTCCACAGGTAGTAGGCGTTGGCGCCGGCCAGGATCAGGCAGGGGATGACGCCGCTGCGAAAAAGAGGTTAGGTTAGCGGATCGCTTCCATCCATCCATCAATCAATCAATCAATCATTCCGAGTGAGTGTCCGTCTCGTCTCTCTCGCTTCCCCAATCTGCCACTGTAGCACCCCGGGCCGGGGCATCGTTCGAGGCGAGGGCATGAAGGCGGCAATGCAGAGAGGAGGATGGGGTATAGGGTGGTGGTGGCCTACTAGATGGAGATCTTGCGCCAGAGCTCTGTTTCCCGACGTCGACGTTAGCAATCACTTTCCAGTCCTCACACAGCACAACACATGGTAGCACAGCCAATCGCGGGCAGGGGGACGCACCAGTGGTGGAGGCAGCGTGCTCCTTGACGGCCTTGCGCTCGCGCACAAAGGCGTTCTCGGTGCTGGAGCCCGCGGCGGGCGAGCTCATCAGGCGGCGCTGCAGGGCGGAGCGCACGGCGGGCGACCGCAGCTGGGAGGCGAACCGCGGAGCGGCACGCATGATCTGGCCCTGGGGAAGCATCTTGTTCGGCAGCGTGCGTGCGTGGGTGGCTTTTTTGGAAGGAGTGGAGAGGTGTGGTCGTCGTCAATTGCAATTTGACCGGTCGAGGTTGGAAGAAGGAGGTGTTGGTGTTTGTCGTGGATGAGGTCAATTGGCAATCAGGTCATTTTCGTTGGAGCTTGCCGAGATTGTCCGTGATTGGTCGGATTAGGTAAGGAGCTGTCAGGCGCTGCGTCAGGTGACTGCGAGAAAGGTTCGTGCTTCGTGGCGGTGGAGGGGATCCACGCCGCCCGCCAATGACGCCAATGACGCCAATGACGGACCGCGCCGAAATGGATGGCAGGTGCGCGAGTGCGAGAGTGCGAGAGACTGGTTGAAGAGGATCAACAGTACGTGTAAATAAGCGCTTAAGCGATCTGCTTGAAGCTCATAATCTTCTTGTTGTGTGATATCGTGAGTTGAGCGTTTTCTTGAGGTTCTTGCGGCTAGAAACCATCCATCCCCGCGGCACATCTCGCACCTGTTATGATCTCGTCGGCTCATAGACCTTCTTTCCTTGTGAGGCGCGACGACGGGAGGATGCGACGGAGATCTCGGGGCGATAGAAGCTTTTCTTGATAGATATCCTCGAGCAAGGATCGTCAAGATGGGCTTGAGAATCACGACTTGGAACGGTGAGTCCCAGCCCTACTGCCTCTCAACGCTACCCGTAGGCTGGATCAGGTCTGATGTATTGCAGTGAACGGCATAAGGTACCCAAATAATGTCTTCTGTATCTCTGTAGCTTCCTCTCACATCATTTGCTAGGAACCCGTTCGGGTACCAGCCATGGAATCAGACCCGTACCTTCCAGGTAAGCCCATTGTTCTCATGCACGGTCAGTTCCTCTGATTGACCGCCGCAGGCCATGTTCGATATCTTAGAGGCCGATATCGTAGTCATGCAGGAGACCAAGATTCAGAGAAAAGACCTCCGCGATGATATGGTTCTGGTACCTGGCTGGGACGTCTACTTCAGCCTCCCGAAACACAAGAAAGGTATGTACAGCCAGCTCAGCCGAGGATTCCATGTCTAACACACCCTAGGCTATTCTGGAGTGGCAATATACACGAGAAACTCGAAATGCAGTCCCATACGCGCCGAGGAAGGGATCACTGGTGTTCTCTGTCCTCCAAACTCTACCACCAAGTTTCGAGACCTCCCCCCTGATCAACAAATTGGCGGTTACCCAGAGCCCAACCAACTGTCCAGCGGACTGGATGAAGCTACTCTCGACTCAGAAGGCCGTTGTGTCGTTCTTGAGTTCCCCGCCTTCGTTCTCATCGGCGTTTACAGCCCTGCCACAAGAGACGAAACCAGAACCGAGTTCCGCCTGGGCTTTATAGACGCTATGGATGCCAGAGTCCGTAATCTCGTGGCCATGGGCAAGCAAGTGATTCTCACTGGCGATCTCAACATTATACGATCCGAGATCGACAGTGCCGGCCTCATGGATCAACTTCGGAAAGAAGGCATGACGATGGAGGACTTCTTCTCCATGCCATCTCGACGCTTCTTCCACCAGCTCATCTTTGAGGGTCAAGTCACCGGAGAAAGGGATAAAGGGCGAGAAGAGCCGGTGATGTGGGACATTTGCCGAGTGTTTCATCCCGACCGACTCGGCATGTACACCTGCTGGGAAACAAAGAAGAATGCTCGCCCCGGAAACTTCGGCAGCCGGATTGATTACGTGCTCTGCAGCGCCGGCATGAAAGAGTGGTTCCAAGACTCAAACATCCAAGAAGGTCTCATGGGCTCCGACCACTGCCCCGTTTATGCGACTCTTGCCGATGTCATCAAACTCGACGGAAAAGACGTTCGTACTCTTGACGTCATGAACCCCCCCGGCATGTTTGAGGAAGGTCAAAGAAAGAAAGAATGGACAACAAAGGATCTTCTCCCGCTATCAGCTAAGCTTATCCCGGAATTTGACCGGCGGCGCAGCATACGGGACATGTTCTCCAAAAAGGGAGGCGCCTCGAAGCCAAAAGACCAAAGCGCTGCAGCGGGAAGCAAGAAGATACCTGAGCAGGATTTGGCACCACCAACTCCACTGCCTCTGACTACAACGCCTGAGGCTGTACTCGATGAAGACCCTGCCGTCGGCGATGACCCCTTTGCCATTCCACAGCATCCCTCAAGAGCTATACCTATCACTACACCCAAGCGACAAGCATCCACGGTCTCAGACCGACCACAGAAAAAACAGAAGCCGTCTCTCGTGAAGCAGGGTTCAAAGTCAACAAGTGGGAAGGCACAGAGCAGTCTTACCGGGTTCTTCAAACCCAAGACCGCGTCCCCAAGCAAGAAGGAATCCGAGGAGCCGGAATCGCCATTTGGGACCGAGTCGCCGCAGAAAGGTAGAACCTCCATTCCCGTGCTGTCACTTCGAGGTGCTGACATTGAAAGTGACATACTCGCCGGTCTCCCGGTCTCCTGGACCGGCAACCCCCGAAAAGGCAGGCGATGAACGAGTGTTCGACCCCATCGAGTCGAAGGAGTCTTGGTCCAAACTGCTCGGGAAGAGGGTCGTGCCCCGCTGCGAGCACAACGAGCCTTGCATCAGCTTGGTGACGAAGAAGCCTGGCGTGAACTGCGGTAAGCATCATACATCCATCATCCCCCTCATCCAGGCAACATTTCTGCAACCCCAGGATGGCACGGGGGGGGGCTTCACCTAGAGGCATCACGCAATACAGATCAAGTCTACAGCACAGCACTGACACTTCGTTACAGGCAGGTCATTCTACATCTGTCCTCGGCCGTTGGGACCATCTGGGGAGAAGGAGAGAGGAACACAATGGCGCTGCGGCACTTTCATTTGGAGCAGTGATTGGAGTGGGTTGCAGGCATCACAGTCATCACAGATATCACAGCGGGGGGACCAGTAGTTTTAAAAAAATATTTTTTTGGGGTTTTCTGGGAGGTTTTCTCACTATCGTAACACTCGCCAATTGATGTTATGTGCTCTTCCAGCATCTGTCGATGCGGTCCAAGGTGTTCCGACACTCTCCTGTGGGAGGAAGGGGGTTCATTTTTTTTTTTCGGTGGGTTTTGTGTTTTCCGTCTGTTTTTTTGTGCTTTTTGTGTTTTCCTGAAGGGCCCATGCCCAGATGTGCCATTGCGGCCAGCCTCCTGCCGTGCCGCGATCGTGGTAGACGTGCTTTGGATCAATCGAGGATCCGTTGCCGTCCGGTGCAGCGAAAAGCTGCCGAGGAATCGAAAAAGAGAAGACAAGTCGGGAAACCAGAAGGGGGACTTTAGTATCCGTTGCCAAGCGTTAGACCGTTGCCGATGTTCCTGGTGGATCGATCGGTGACGATAAAACTGCATTGGCAGTGGGACTGCCGAGTGTGGTCGGTGAAGGAAAACCATGATCAGAAGGGGGACTTTAGTATCCGTTGCCAAGCGTCAGACCGTTGCCGATGTTCCTGGTGATCGATCGGTGACGATAAAACTGCATTGGCAGTAGGACTGCCGAGTGTGGTCGGTGAAAGGAAACAGATTTAGACTCGGGCGTCGCATCGTTATCAAGGAGCACACTGCTCATGACGGTCCAAGTGAACTGATTTGTAGACGCCAACCTTTCCGTGACAGCGGAACTGCCGGATTCCGAGAAGCTTGGTGGGGGAGACGATATTAGTGAAGAAATGCCGTCTGCGGCTATCATAGAGAGGAAAATCTCCCTTGTCCGCATTTGCCGAAGAAAACAGAAAGAAAGGAAATAATAAAAGGAAGCCGGGCAATCAAGGAAAATCGTGCAGTAAGATCTGACCATGGAGTTGCAGTCCTGCGAAGTTCTCCCAGTGGGTGACGAGATCTCCGCCGATTTGGACGTCGGCAGCATCGCGTCACGATGTCATGGCTGTGTTGCTGCCAAACAAATGCGTGGAAACCAAGATCTCCACCGGGAGAGGACCGGACTGACACACTCATAGACAAGTGACGGCAGTGCCACAAGAACGGTCTCTCGTGCCATGATGGGGCAAGCAAACAACCGTAGCAAGAAGAACTCAGAAGTGAAAAGGAAAATGATCGTTGCTTCGTTCGCGAAATTGACCTGCTGATGTCGAATGTGCTCAAATGGGTATTATTGAAAAGCAGGTTCATGGTGTATTCATGTCGTTCGTGATGTCGTCAACATACCACAAGTCTGCTGAAGAAATGTTCCGAGGCTTGATTTACCCTCGAAACATCCACCCTCTAGGCATCATCTCAATTGCTGATTCATTCTGAGTCGCGATTGTACGAATGTTGAAGAGATGATCGATGGAGAGTGGTAAGTTGCCAGATTTCATCTTGAAAGAAACAGGATGGCAAAACACACTCTGTTCATCAAGACTGGAAATGCGTGTGGCACAGGTGACAATTAATCGTGCAATCATGCACGGGAGTTCTTGTTGCTTCGACGTGGCGAGTACTTGTAATTCGGGTACATTGCTTGATGTCTCCGTTTCTCCTCGGAAGCGAGCTGGAAGTACTAGTTCTTAGTCTCGTCATCCTCGTTCTGCCACATTTCGGATATCATCCCGGCTATATCATGTTAGCCACATATCAAGTAATGGTAAACAATGAGATGAAGAATGTAAGGCATTTGGATGAGTGGGCGTTGACTTACAAATTTGGGCAGCTTTGAGACCTGGGTTGCTCGTGGACAAGGCCTTGCTTTTGTCTCGCCGGTAGAGAATCCATGCATTCGATGGTCGTCTTACACGAGGCGGCTGAGGCAGCCTGCTGGAAGGCTGAGGAGCTTGGATCAGAGCATCGTGAGCGGCTTTGATCGCAACACCTTGACCACAATAGTTAGGGATGAGATGATTGGCGATTTGCGGAAGCTGGATGCCCCCAAGATCTTGACCGGTGTGAACTGAGAAGTTCTGTACAGACTGAAGACCCACAAGATCTTGACTGGCAAGGAAGTTGAAGTTCTCTGCAGGCCGATCACCTACAAGGTCTTGACCAGTGGAGAAATTCAAGTTCTGTGCAACTTGATCACCAACAAAACCTTGGCTGGTGGGGAAGGTGAAGTTCTGTGCAGCTTGGTCACCGACAAGATCTTGGCCGGCGGGGAAGCTGAAACTATGTGCAGGTTGATGCGCGATAGAGTCATCGGACTGCTCATGTTGAGCATTCCCGCCAATGAAGAATTGATTATTCTGGGTGGAAGCAGTGATATTCGGCTCAGTCATGGCGGGCCCATGCTGCTCAGAAGTTGCAGATTGAGTGACATCACCTTCACCCAACTCTGAAAGCTGAGCTTCATTGACATCGGTTCCATCTATCCATGCATGTCAGAAATGAGGCAGTGCACGATGTTCAGGCTCAACTTACCATTGTGATGTGCAATGAAGACGTAGCGAGAGGCATCGACTGTGTTCTCGGGGACGAAATGAGTGATTCGATATCGAACATGCTGTATATCAAAGTAGAGACTCGCAGCAATCCCACCCATCTCAAAGCTAGAAAAATGGTCAATTGTGATATGAAAGTGATGTATGTATCCCACAATGAAACTTACGCCCAACGTGTCAATGCGGTTCTCGCTGAAGCTTCGCTGAAGCTATTGGGAAGGAAAACGCATACGATGCCTCGGCCCGCAGAGAATACCCAGACCCAATCCGCAGAATTCTGGAGGTCTCCCACATCTGGGAGGTTCATGGGACTTTGCGTCGCCATGATTGTCAAGGGAGGCTTCGCGATATTATCCTTCTGGCCGAGGGCAAGATGAGCTGTCAGGAGAATTATCTGATAGATGGCAAAAGGTTAGGAGTAGTAACGTAGAAAGAGTTTGAGAGATGTCGAGGCTTCGATGAAAATCCTGGTGGGGTGGTTGGCAGGAGGACGCCTTTTTTTGATGTTTTCGAAAAGGGGAGACGCACAAAATCGAGCAAACTCCACTCCAGGCAGGAGAGATTATTTTCTTGACCACCCACCCACACAAACTTATTTACTTCTTCGGCAACAAAAATTTAAAGCCCTGCAGCCCTCTTCCACAGATCACTTATCATTGACCAGAATCATCCTAGACACAGGCATCGGTGTTGAGTCATAAACTCAGCCCGCCATCAACATGGACCCAAGCGAGCTTCACCTGGAAACACTCGTTCCGCGCGAGGATGCCTTGAGTGATTGTATCACTGAAGACATGACAAATTTGAGCCTCCTCACCCCACTGGAGTTTGTCCTTGTTGATTCTGCCCAAGTCCAGAGCTTCTTCTATCGTTATTACAGCCGTGAGGATGCAGCGATACTTATCAAGCACGTTAATGATATCGCCGAATACAAGCAGTGCTTTGATAATTATTTCAGAGAGATCAAGGCAGCTAGAGTGGAACGAGCATCAGGGGAAGTTGGACGCCCCTACAGTGTCAGCGCGATGGCGGCTCCTACCGCGGCAATGCTCTTCGCAGATTTCATCGTGGAGCTGTCGGTGAGACTCATTCATCACCTTGATCTTCAAAAAGAAAGACTCTCCTCGCTCGATCCTTACTTCTCGGATCTTAAGGAAGCTCTACTCTCTCAGAACGAGTTGATCGATAAGGCGATGCAGCTGATTCTGGCTGCTAAGAAAGAAGTTGAGGCCCCTGGACAGACCTTCGGTCTGGTTCCTCGAGAGAACATCATCCTCGTCCAGGGTCACCCTCATCTTAAAGATGGTGGCCGCTGGGTTTCCGCAGATGTCCAACATCCAGTCGTCAAGTATCCGGGTACACCTTGGGCCAAGTTTTTCAAGGGCACGCGACCATTCTTCAACATGCTTAACGGAGATATCCATCTAGATGAGGTCATCGGCGACGACGTGAATGTGGACGGCCCAAAGGTGCTGAGGCGGGTGCTGAACATGTTCTTCCTCAAGCAGGAGATAGCAGAGGTATGTGTTTGGATCCCATCTACTTGCAACGGAGAAGCTCACGACGTATTCATAGTTGGACAACACTACGGCCGCTGCAAGACAGCCACCTATGACAGTGAGTTCAAGTCACACACGAGTGTCGCAGTAATTGTACTAAACGCTCTCTAGCATATTGACAATCCGACCCTCGCCAGTACATCTGGTATCGACTACAGCCGGCTAGAGTCTGAGGTCGGTTTATCACCCCTAATGAACTTGGCAATGACTGGTACTTGGTACTAATCTTTTCCCAGATCCAGAAGCGACCGGTTTCTCATGACCATCTGCGCGACTACGTAAGTAATGTGCCGGTACTACATTCTTTCTGGCTCTTTCCCTAATTATTGATTAGATGGACATCATTCGGCAATTGAAGATGGATGCACAGGGTCATATTAGACTGGAATATCTTAATGCCCTGTTCGCAGAGCTGGCTGATGGTCCCCGAACATCTCCCCCAGACTTCCCATACCACTGGGTTGAGCTATTCGACTCCATAGTTTTCAAGGGCGAAGAAGCAGTTGACCAGGAGAAACGCTGGGAGGGAGGACTCATCTGAAAGGGAAAGGAAGATAGTGTGGGTGGTAATCGCTTAGAGTAAACAGGTAGTCACAGGTCACCTGACAATGAAGTACTTACAACTGGTGAAGACAAAGGGTAATCGCCTCTCTCTCTAAGCTACCCCACCAGGTGCCCCTCCGTTTGTCCTGAATTTTCAGAGAGTGGTGGCATTTGGACACCTTTTGAGCACCAGGTTTTTCTGGTGCTGTCCCGTCCTCTTCCGTTTTCTCATATTCTGCACTAAAATAATTCCTTCCTTCCACCACCCAATTTCTCTGTCAACCCTTCCCCACAACAACACGCTATTGCAATCTTAGGATTGTTACTGCTGTGTTTTCCCAGAAGGCCGCGGGTTTCCCATTACATTAATTCTGTTTTTTCAAACACTCCCTCGCTCCTTCTTTCGAAGATCAACATCACGATGGCGACCGCGCAAGATAATATCACCATCATGGATGCCACCATGAATGATGACGACGCGATCGCTGCGCTACCCGAGACCGACGCTCTGAAGCATTCTAAGGGCGTTAATGCCTTCATCGCGTTCCGAGGTAAGCTCTATTTTCTCGTCGTATTTTGTACAGATTACTGATATTTGAAGTCTACTATTCTGGTGCCTTCCCTTCCATGACTCAGAGGTTCAGATCTTCCCTGATCAAGCAAATGTGGGCGAAGGACCCCTACCACACCACCTGGAAACTGTTGGGCAAGGTGTTCACTACGATCCGCGATTACGTCGTCGATGTTAAACCAAACCTCGCCGACTTCCTTCGCATTGCTTGCCCTCATCTCGGAATCGTAGCTCCTGACGATTACCTCGGCGTGTTCCACTGGCAGTTTGCCGAGGTCAATGGTGAGGTGAAGTTCGTCCATGACGACAATGTCAAGGTCACTGTCAAAGGCCCTGACTGCACGAGCGAGTACGACATCGTCCTGGGCTGCATCAATAACGGATTTCAGATCAAGGATCACCAGGGTCTGCTCGAGCGTATGCAGTCTGAGCCCGAGAAGACGTTGTCATTCATGCCAGATGCTGAGACTCACCGCGGCCACTTCGAGAATCTTGTGCTCATGAATCCTCATGCCGCTATCGGCCGAATTATGGACGGTGATGCTGCTATCGGCCTCAACAACATGAGCGTCAATGTCGTCTTCGTCGACAGCGACAACAATGCTGGCCAGAATGGCAGCACCTCCGACCACGGCTCTTTCGCCAGATATGGTGGAATACAGCACATGCTCACTCAAGAGGCTCTCATGGTTGATCACTACGACTGGGAGAACGCAGAGAATCGCCCTCCGGCCAGTCCATATGGAGTCAATGGCTTTGCGGTCCAGCAGAGTGATTGGGCGGTCTTTGACATGGCCAATCCTATCTGCTGTGACCGTCTCGCGGACAACTACTCGGCTACCAACGATGACGAGACTGGTGAGCAGCTCCTTGGCTTGCATGGTATTACGTTTGACCTATGCTAACATCTGATGCAGCCAACTCCGTCTGGGAGCACGATTCCATGACCATCAAGCCCGTTCCCCCCCCGAACTGATTGCGTTCCGTTCATTATCGTTTCCTTGCTCGCTGTCTACGAGGTCGCGTTTCGTTCATTACCCTTTCCTTGCTCTCTGTTCACGAGGTCGAGTTGAGATTGAGACAGATCACTGCTGGAGGAAGGGGATTCACACCTTCTTGCTCTGCCGCCGCGATGGCACACCGTGATGGATGGAATACATGTGGGCTATCACTATCACAACTAGTCTAGACAACAACGACACCCCCCCAGATCGATTTCCTAGGTACTCAATGCAATCATGCCAGGGCCTGGACCCCCAACGGCGGTGTCCCTCTCGTGCTGTGCCGTGCTCGTGTGAAATCGCCTGGAAGCGCATCTGCAAGCGCATCTGCAGCAGCAGCAGCAGCCCCGGTGTCCCTGTCCCCTACAGGCCTCCCGCCGGCCTCGCGTCTCCCTCGTGACAAGTCGTTTTCCGTAAATATGCTTTGTGGCTTCGCCGTCCAGACACGCCCATGGATTGATGGAGGGGGGGCGTTGGCGTTGGCGTCGGCGTTGGCGTTGGCTCTTTCCTTTTCCTTTGTTGGCTCCTACACGAACAGACAGGGAGTGCCTCCTGTCGGCAGGGCGGGCCAATCAGGTCGTCGGGTGGTGGTTGCTGGGGCGGGCTGATGTCCAGTGACGTCCAGATAGGCAGCCCCCGCCAAGGCGCTAGCGATGCAAGTCTGGATCTCAGCCGCATCCGTCTCGTTTTGGGTTTGGTTTGGTTTTTTCGCGAATCGCACCCCCTTCTCTGTACCGGACCCCGCTGCTCTGGGTGCGAACGTTACAAACCAAGATGCTGGCCTGGTTGGCCTGGCGTGGCCTGGCCTGCGTGACCCGGTTGTTGGTTCTGAACACTGCAGAGTGGCCCCCCGGTTGGCAGCGAATCTCAATGGCACACACCGCAGTCAACTGCTCATGGCCTGCTATCTACGGTTAAAGCTAAAACGCCCCCCATCCCATCCCATCCCATCCCCTCCCAATTCAAGTGGCAAGGGGCCTGTCAGGCCCTGTCAAGTGTCAATTTTCTAGTGTTAGTGTTAGTGTCAGTGTTTTGTGACTACTGGGAGTGATCTGCATCCGTGGGGCCCGGGTGGTCTAGAGTAGCGAGAGTTAGAGTGCGGGTTAGCGAGTCTAGGCTAACTTAACTGAACTGAACAGCCGCGATCTGCGGGCCACCAGAAGGCTTCGATGCATCGTGCTGCTGCTGTTGGCTGTTGGCTGTCGCCCATTTCTGCATCGTATCGTATCGCATCGCATCGCATCGCCGTGTCAACCATCACCATCCCCATCCCCATCCCCATCCCATCCCATGCATGTCACGTGTCATGTCGCCGCCTTGCAAACGGAAACGGAACCGGAACCGGAAACGGAAACCACGTCGTTGCCTCGTTGCCTCGTTGCCTGGCCGGCGAGCAAAAGCCCTTACTTAGCGTGCCCTGCCTGGCAGGTGCAGCGTCAGGTGACTGACTACCTCAGTGGTGTTTCGAGGGGGTGGTCACGGGGAGATAAGGTAGCGCAATCGCCATCGCCATCGCCCATCGCCAGCCCAGCATCATCATCATCTATCATCCATCTGCAGGCTCCCAGGCTTCCCTTCCAACCTGAACTCCTTTCCGTCGCGCACCGGCGCAGCGCACACTAACGTCATGGATTGCGAGAGAGAGACTGACTGCTCGTTTCTATGTTTTTTTCTTTTTCAGTTTCTTCATCATCCTCCTCATCATCATCGTCATCACCTTTTCTTTTTTCTCCTGCTTCTTCATCACTTTCACCACTGCATCATCACCGCAGGCAGGCAGGCAGCCCGAATAGGAAGGAAGGAAGCGTCTTCGCCAGCCAATCCCCGCCCTGCGCCGCCCCCCCGTTTCCCCGTTCCCCGCTCCCCGCTCCCCGCCTGCAGGCAGGTCGCCGATGCCGATAACGATAAGGACAAGGATAAGGATAGGGAACCTTGCCGCCCTGCCCTGCATGCCGCCCTCCACTCCCCTCCTCTCCTCTCCTGCGGGCTGCGGGCTGCGGGCATGGGCATCCACATCCACATCCGCATCCAGA
>NW_006921138.1:0-222 GCF_000392275.1 Phaeoacremonium minimum UCRPA7 | reverse complement strand
AGGTCAATTCAATTCAGGTCAGGTCAGTAGGCGAGGTGCCTTATTCTACCCTGCACGGCACTGCACTGCACGGCACGGTATTTGTCTCGTCTCGTCTCGTCTGTGTAAGCAGCGGAGCGCCAACAGCCCGGTTCGGTTTCCCCTGCCCCCCACCCCAGGTCATTCAATGGCGCAAGACAGGACAGGACAGACTTGAGTGTTCAACCAACCAACCAACCAACC
>NW_006921137.1:114189-119376 GCF_000392275.1 Phaeoacremonium minimum UCRPA7 | reverse complement strand
ATCATGGATTTTTTTGGACTTCATGTCCATCGACATTGCCGAACACAGCCACTTCCCACATTTTCTTGACCTCATCCTCTCCAGAGAAGCCAGGCACCCAGGCGATAGTTCCAATCAGATTTTGGACGGCAGTCCAATCTTGTAGTTCTAGGATGGAGCTGCTCAGCCGTATCTTATCGTCGAAGGTTTTCTCCCACACCTCGGCTTGCTTCTTTTCGAGCTCGTTGGAACACTCGACACTTGCAACAGCTGTCCTCGATATCATAAGGGCCCAGAGGTATACCGTGCGGTTGCAGGTGCCCGCCTTCATCGCTGATTCCAGACTTTCCGCGTCCTCCAGGAATTGTTCAATCAACCAATTCAGGATGTACGAGTTCATTGTGCCTTTCTTTAACATCATTGACACGTACATGTAGCATGATATAAAGGCACTCCGACTAGCCCGATACCATTGTCGTAGTCGTTCTCCTTGAGGTAAGCCGTTGAACTTAATAGAAGCGTCTCCGGGGTTACCCGGCCGCTTATAGTATTCCGATACGGTGCCCTTGACCGTGTCTAACCACCAAGCCATCTTCGGTGTTGGCCATAGTGCCATGAAGAGAACACAAAGTGGCATCGGGTGATAGTTGACGTGGCTGGCGTACTCTTCTGGTTGCGCGCTGAGGTCGCCTTCGCTGATGCAACTCATTGTCCTGTACGTGTTCGGATACTAGTTCAGTAAATGTGATCCAAGAGACATCTGCTTCCAAAACTTACATCCTTAATGTCTTCTGAAATACTGTCGTCTGAGACTCATCTACGGGTCCATGATAAAACGATACAACCTTCTGGAGGCCCTTGAGATGGGTCACAGTTGCAGCCAGACCATCCGGATTACACTGAGCCTATCATTAGCCGAATTTTCTTGACCACGACCATATTGCCATGGTAGATGGCCTCACCTCCCAAAGAGCCGCCTCTAGAAGAGCCAGTGTTCCAACCGTTGCAACTACCGCATCGGCGGCTTCTTGTGATGGATTCGCTAGGTGATGGGCTACGAATTTATATGCCTGCTGTTTGTGATGCAAGATTGGCATCTGGATATCATTCATGGACTTCGTCTTCCAAATGCGGTTTACGGCGGCCAGGAGTAGAGACCCGTGGAGGTAACCCTCGTTTTCTAAGGCCTTATGCACTCTAAAGCCCAACAAGCATCGTTAGCACCGGATTTAAAACTCCCGGCCGGTACCCGGACTGTGTGCAAAGCTTTGCTGAATGCAATTGGATTTGGAACTGTCGACTTACACGAAAAATTCCTTGGGACCTCCACCAACCGGTCGATGGTGAAATCGTTGTTGTGCGACTAAAAGGGGAATTTGTCAACTAAGGCTCCGTGGTTTTAAGCTAAGCCAGTTGTTACGATTACTCACGCTCATAGAATAGCCTCTGAGACTGTTCAGAAAGTTCTATCGGAAAGCCGGTGAAGAAGTTCGTGCCTGGAGGCGACTCGACAAGGCTGAGGTCTGAGGCTGGTGTCGTCGACCTGACGATAGCCCCCGACACTTCCGATGACGTTTCTGAGGGAGTCGCCGACGAGGACGCGTTCGAGTCTTCTGCTTGGCCGGCATCGACGGTCACAAACGGATCAGGATAACCACAATCGGCCCCGCTTCGTAGACAGTTGGAACTATTTCCAGACGTTCATGTTAGACGAAGCGCGGCGCCAGTCACCAATCAATCGCAACCTCGTATGTCGTATGTGTTACCAGAATAGGAAATCCTCTTTCTGAACCTCCTACCACATATCTTCCATTGAAAAAGCACAAAAAGACAAAGATCCCAGACTGGAGAGACTCACCAGATCGGTCTTGCTTCATCGCATCTCACGTGTCTCTTTTTGCAGGTGGTGCACCCATTTCGGCTTCTTCGGTGATAGCGTCGTTGACGTTGCTTCTGTAGCGCGGCCGCCGAGGGACCCGGAACGCCCACGTAAAAAGACATTCCCTCGAAGCCAAGCACGGTGATCAGAGACGATCAATGCCTGGCCAGAAAGCAAATCTACGCAATTGCCAATTCATGAACAGCAAGATGAACGGCTCTGGCTTGGTGGTCGTAGACAGCAGAAGTCTTACTGGGGTCCAAAAGGAGGGAAATTCCTCGTAGAGACTGAATCGTGTTACACAGGGCTTAGTCGACCTTGCCAAGGCGCCGTCCTCCTTTTCTTCGACTCTCGAGGTTCGGTGGCGTGAAACGGTCGAAAAGCGTGGACCCAGCGCGCCAACCTGGCCAGAGAAATCCCTTTAGCGGGTGCCGACCCAATCATACTGCAAAGTACTATGCAGTAGGCGGGCCCGTAAGATTCGTAATCTGCTCTACACACTTATTGGCAGCCCCGTAGGGCGTGCTCCGGAGTCCGCAAGCCCGGCGCACCAGGGCACTCGGCCCAATTCAGACTCAAGTATCGGAGACAATTCAGTGGGATTTAGGTGTGTGGGCATGGTGTCGGGGTGTTTAATGAGCACTCGCTCGACCGCACTCCAAAATTTGCCGATGCGTAAATCTATCGGTCCGCAATAGGCAAGCAATATGGTCTTGACGCTACAGTGCATACCACCATGATCGCCAGTCTATAAAACCACGAAAAGGCGATTGAGCCATGACATCAGGGGGGATTCTTCACAATGGCTTACAGAAACAACTCTGGATGAGGCGGCTCCTTGGTAACAATGAGCGGAAACTTGCTGGCTTGTATGCTTATCGGGGCCTCGCGCAAATGGGAGAGCTTCGGCATGGTCGTGTTCTCATATCGGTAGCTCCTTCAGCGGTCCCACTCGCCGACAAAACCTGTTCTCACGATGTCCGCATATTCGCATTGGCTCGGAGCAATGGATCTAGCGTGTTGTCGGTAGGGCGTGGTCCCATTACTCCATTCCCCTTCCTGCTCGTCGATTCCAAGAAACGGAGAAAAAGCCACCAGCAGCTCAACTGCATATCCTGAGTTGAAAGTATAAAGCTTGCAAATAGCATCAAACTTTCTGACATACGCCGCCTGATGGATACATTCTCATGCGGGAGTGGCAAGGAAATATTCGTAGTCACAGGAGGCTCCTTCGTAATGCGGGTAAAGGAGCGCACCTCTTGATACAGTGGTGAGCTGCAGAGGATAGTATTCGGCCAGTTCGCACTTAAAGACGGCAGCTCATGTAGAAGCACCAGTCTCTCCTTGTGGCGACCGTTTCTCGAAGTTGCATCTCTTCTTCACTCTGCCCAGCTGGAGACCATTGTCCTTGTGACACCGCCCGTCATGCTCCAAGTGCTCTTCTCCGTGCGTGCGGCACGATGCATGTCATTGTGCGCCTCCAATGGTCTTCAGTGTCAAGGAAGCCACCATACATAGCATTCTGATCACCTCTCCCCAGCTTGAAAATCAAATGACTTTGGAGCTTGGACTAGGCTCCCGCTGGCAATTGCTCGACATGATGAGCTGGGAAGAAGAAAGGCAGAAGCCGTGGGAAGGAAAGGTTTGGCGGGGATGCAGATTGTCTATTGTGCCCCGAAACAATAGCACATGCGGAAAACTCGTCAAAACATGCCCTTTGGAACGAAGTGTTCCGGAGTGGCAGCCCAATCTCACCAGTTGTGGCGTATTTGGGCGAACTTGGGCATGTAAAAGAAAAAGAAAGTAGGTCGGCCGGTATGGAAGTATTTAGGTTGTAGATAGCTACCTAGTGTAGTATCCTCGTACAATTGTCCATATATAGACGCAAGTACACATGCAGTGAAGGAAAGTGCCTTTACATGAGCTGTTTGGACGTACCCACGCCGTGCTTTCCTCTTTTGTGTCATGAAGTCACTGAGATGAGGGAGGCTCTATCACGGATTCCTAGGTCGGTCAGCGTACTTGCCGTTTTCGTAGACGAGTTGCGTGACGTCGAATGAGCAGATGCCAGATTGGGGTGCATAGGTATCCGTATAAGTTAAGTTGCAGCCGGGCAGGCAGGCAGAAACAGGCCAGATCGGCTTTGTATAATGTCCTTGGATAAGTGGATTGGTTCGTAGGCGGTATAACTGCCCTAACAATACCGATGACCAACAACAATTGAAGGAAACGCATCCTTAGTAGACGATAGGAAGATGAATTAGAGGTGGCTGCCCAAAATCAACATGTCACTGTAGAGTTAGGTAGAGAAGGCAACACAGCACAATCCTAATTACAGTAGGTGTCACCTCGGTGCCGCACTGTAGATTACCGTAGAGCGTCTAAGACATTCAAGCATAGAGCACTCGAAGCTCTGTGCTGTGTGATCTTGTTCCAGGATCAAATCACGACAACCCACGTGCCTTCCCCGTCATAAAGAGACAAAGTAAAGGCCTTCCTTACAAGGAAGGGGACGTGAACATGGAACCAGCGTTCAACCTTTTTGTAGGAGCATTTCCGGTCATCCCATAACCTCGCTCCGATCCTGTACAGAGCTGTCCATCTCCTGGCATATGAACCGCTGTACATAAATCTCGCCGGTGTCAACGGAAGCTTCATTTCGGGTGCTGCAATGAACGCTGCACTGCTGACGCGGTGACGGGGCGCATAATCAATCCGCCCGCACGCCGCCCTGTTGTTCCCCTACTATCACTGCTCTCTCCAGCCGGTCAAGTCAGCCCTTTGGAGATGCGGCACTTGACCTTCACAGTGCGCCGTCGCCGACCAGTCGAATTCGGAAGTGCGTGGCCGAAACTGCTTGGGCGGCCGTCTGGCATCAAGGCATGATTGGGCTCCATCCGTATCGGTCGCGTCACTTCTGCCCAACCCCCAACCTGCTCCCTCTTTGGTCACCGCCTTATCGAATTCAGGGCACTTCCCTGCACAAGCAACCATTGGCGATACCCGACTGGTACTTGAGTTTCATTGGAGCACTTGGGCAACTATACAGCGTGCCCTTTTCCGTCACGACATAGCCATGATGCCCAATGATGCCCTACCGCCCTATCAACGATGACCCCGCGGCGTCAGGAGCCTCCCTGGACAACATCTCGCCGATTATAGACTCTTTTGCTAAGGCAGGCCGGCCAAAGAATCCATCTGGGGTAGTCCCTGAGAGGAGCCAGCTGTCAAGCAATCTTGCTACGAAACGTCTCCTCGTCTCTATTGCGGCCATATGGATCGGCGCTGTACGCTGCACAACCGAAGCAGCTATCCCGTCGTCCAGACGC
>NW_006921137.1:112282-114127 GCF_000392275.1 Phaeoacremonium minimum UCRPA7 | reverse complement strand
GGACTTCTCGAACTAGACCTCTCCAATCTAGTTACGCTGGGGCGAATGCAACTTGCTTCTCTGCCAGGCGGGCAATCAAACCGTACGACTGGCTAAGTCGAAGGAAGCGTGTTTACCCCGTTGGCAAGCGCTGGTCCTGCTTCTCGCGCCCTGGGCCCCGTCTCCTCAAACCACTGCTGCTCCTTGCATCTGGGCGTCCCTTTTGTGAGGAGACGCTTCTTCGCCACCCCTAACAAACATAAAATACCCTCACCTCGGTCCCCTTTCCAAGCTTCCTTTTCTTCCATGAAGTTTGCGCACGATCTTCCCAAAGGTCAAGAAGAACAGATTGTTGATCACGAGGACACATAGCGGTATAAGATTCACCGCTCCAGCTCAGACTGTTGCCATTCAGGACCAGCCAGAACGCTTGCGATCAGTTCGCCCACTCTGGCCTCGATCCTTGGACGTCAAGCATTATACGACCTCTGTCCTCCACAGACTTGATTCCGGAAAGACCGTTTTGGTCATCTTGAAATTTTGAGCCCTTGGAAGTTTCGCCTAGGTAAACCCACCGGACAGAGACTTGCCGCAAGGATCCTCGCCAGCCCTTCGGAACTAACTTGACCGCATTTTCTTCTCATCTCTTTTTGTCTTGTCTGTTTCTGTTCTTCGGGACCATATCGCATATTTGGACTGCCGCTCCGTACGTTTGCGAGGAAATGGCACAGCCGGACTTTGCCTACAGGCCTTCGGCCGTCACCAAGGGGCCGTGGAGCTCTTCACGCAGGTGCGGGCTATTATGAGAACGGCTTTCTTGATCCAGACGTGTTAGCTGACATGAGAGAAGCCCCATCATTTACCAGGATGCCTATCCCAATGGAGCAGGTTATGAGAATCTGAACAGCTCATACCGACCAGCGAGGTAAGACGAGATCAGTGCTACCCCAATCGACGGACTCCTGAAATAACATCCATAATCTTCAAGCGTGACTTACAATACTGGGTCTTCTTCATCCTACAACCTTCCAGCCAGCGTATCGCTTATTACCAACGGCCACGGGCGCACGGATTCAGCATATCCAGCTTCGCCTCCGTATGGTTCCCGACCTCCGTCCGGCTCCTATGGAAACAACGGTGCCTCCTATGGGTCGTACAACAGCACTGCCTCCCAAGGCTGGGATCACCAAGGCAGGTTCTCGCCCTCTGACTCTATGGATGATATCATGGCCTCACCCAGCCTCTCGGATTACTCCTTGGACAATAGCGCAGGGACTACCCCACCCGGCAAGAGCAAGTCCAGTGGGAAAAGCCGCTCTCAGAGGCGGCCGTCAAATCGGGACGAGTTTGATGGACCACACCAGTTTTTGCAACGACCACCAGCGGAATACATCGCCATGCAGGAGCGGGAGCTTCCACACCTTCCGACAAACCTTCTGGTACAAGAGCAGGATAGTGTCCTGACCCAGGTCAACGACCGGTTGTCCCAGTGTGCATATGATTTCGTGGCAAAGTATCAGTTCCCGATCCCGTTGACACAAGACATGAGACCTGTCGAGCGACCGCAAGACAGGGAATGGACTGAGTGGGTTTACCTGCTCAAACGCCTAGCTACAAAGCGGCGTATACCCGCCCGGGTACTTTATAATGGACAAATTAAACAGTTTGTTACTATCCTTGAGAATTCACTGGAGATGCGGCACGCCGCCAAGCATCAATCCCGTCCTCTCAAGGACGACCGGAATATACTCCAGCTTATTTCGGCCGGAATCCAGGTGGCCAAGATCCTCAAGGATGCCCAAGCCATGGATTACTTGGATAAGTTATACGTTTCCACGGAACAGCAGATTCAGGAAAGGGCCGCAG
>NW_006921137.1:101014-112266 GCF_000392275.1 Phaeoacremonium minimum UCRPA7 | reverse complement strand
GAGCGTGAGTTCCCGGTTAAGCTAGCAACCGCTAGACTTCCACGTTTTTGGTTCTTTTGACCCCCATTCTTCTATCATTTGGATTTGGATTTGGGCCGAAAAGAGACATACTCGCTTCTTCATCCGAAGAAGTGACAGGAGAGCATTCTGGCTCTTCCATGATCAGGTCGCTTTCGACCGTGTACAAGTTTGGTTTTGTGTCAAAGAGCTCGACGACTTTTATGATGACGTGTGGAGTTGGCAATGTCGTTTTACTCACGAGATAAAAGCCTGCATGGCGGTTAATGCTGAAGTTATGAAACTGGTCATCGGTGGACACGCTCGTCGGGCATCTTCTTGCGGGAGTTCAGGGCTGTCTTGTACAGTTGGTCGTTGATCAACTACCTTTTTCAATTTTTATTTTTAACTCACGTCTAGATTCCGGTTGTACCTCTCAATCTTTCGGTCGAGCAGTCTGTTTTGCCCTTATATACCCCAGATGAGGCTCGATGTACCTACACATGACTCGGCTCTCTTTATTATGTGCCGGGGGGGAAATCTGGTCAAAGATCTAATCATGAGGCTCTGTGGTGTGGAATCTAGTTTGCTACTTTATGCGACCAACAATCACTAGAATACAAGCTACGTAGCGCAGTGCGTTGATCTTGACAAAATACGATGTGATACATGTGAGGTTTGTCAATTTTACGGTGCGGATCACAGAAAGGCTCACAGAAGTGTGTCCCAAACGGGTAGGCTCTCACGTTTCGCCTCGGTGACACATCCAGCCAATTACACCAGCTTACACAGGCACATGCTCAGCACACTCGGTAAAGCTAGCACGGGCCTACTAACACCACCACCCACCTGCAACCCCCTTCCCGTCCTGTCGGTCCCCAATGCGGCATAGTTGTGTGGCGGGGCGATGCGATTCCAGCAAGTAGAGTGGTCAGGCCAGGCCATAAAGGGTCTCTAGAGACCCCAGTGTTCGAGATCATGAAAGTCTCTTGTTTTCGGATCGCAGAGAATCTGGCATCTTGCACACGTACGAGGTGATATTCTCTCAAACAAGAGGATAAACGCAGCTCAAGCTACACAAGTTGCGTGTCGACCCACGGCACATGGTGGAAGGAGCAAACAAGTCGAAGTGAAGTGTTCCCGGCATATTGTAAGAGGGCAAACAAAGACCCCACCCTACGTCTACAAGACGACGCAGAGGGTATATAGCACCAAGGAAAACAGGATTGAGGGGGGGGAAAAAGGAGGTTAAGATCTAACACTCGACCGAAAGAAGCGGTTTCGAATGTACGACCTGGAATTTTTGAAAGAACTCCCAAAACGAGCACCCAAATATACCGAAATATCCTATTCCAACGATGACGGCGTCCGTAGCCTCGGGATTCTCGCCTCACTCCGGCATCGACACGGATGAGAGCAACGAGAGCTTTGTCATGGTCGGCAGTTATGGCGGTACCAGCTCGAACACGAGCTCTATAGCGTATTGGGAGTCACCGAGCAGCGGCAGTTTTCAGTCTTTCGCTTTTGTTGGACAGCAACCTCAGTTCATGCCCCCAAGCCCTCCGGCTGTCAGCCCCTACGCCCTGGAAGTTGGCAGCGATGCCGCGGCGCCGCTATCAGCGGATACATTTGGGGACGGCGACGGCTCTTATGACTTCCAGACTGCCTCAACGAATGCGAACCCCAACCAGCTTGACCTGAGCAACTCTGACATAAACGAAAGCCAAGAGCCGCTGGGCCTGGGTATGATGCCGGAGGAATGGTCGGTGCAGTATCAGGGGCTATCGACTTTTTTGACGACCCCATCCCCTGATATCCTGCAAAACAACAATCCAGGACTCGAATTCATATCTGGATTTTCGGACATTGAGATTCCACAGTCGATGATGGATGTCTCGAACGTCTTGCCATGGAACTCCACGAATCTCCAGCAGGATGGCATGTTTCTCATGGATGGATTCACATCACCGCCGGCACCGACTTCTGTATCGATCAGTCCAGTGATCGACACGGTAGGCCCAGTCTCACCGCAGCTAAAGCAGGAGGCGAGCAGTGCGAAGGCAAGTATTCCCAGTCCTATCAGAAGGGTCAGGGGTACCGGTGCCCGGGTGGAAAAGAAAAGAGCCACGTCCTCCTCCGACTCCTCAAGTCTCGGCAGCAGCCCTACGAGCAAGTTTGTCATCATGACTCCAAACACAA
This sequence comes from Phaeoacremonium minimum UCRPA7, assembly GCF_000392275.1. Taxonomy (NCBI): domain Eukaryota; kingdom Fungi; phylum Ascomycota; class Sordariomycetes; order Togniniales; family Togniniaceae; genus Phaeoacremonium; species Phaeoacremonium minimum. The sequence goes on along the minus strand of NW_006921137.1, from coordinate 110,070 downwards.
TCAGCGCACACGCGGGCAAAACAAACCCGTATGAAAGTCAAGATGCTACGCGACCCTCGCAAAGAGGACGCAAGGGGCCGCTAGCCAACGCGACGAAGGAGAATGCACTACAAGTCCGTAGGCGAGGTGCTTGCTTCCATTGCCACGCCCGCAAGGTCAAATGCGACATGGATAGACCATGTAAGAATTGCCAGAAACTAATAACAGACATTCCTCAGGTGATTTGTTGGCGCTTTACGGACTTTGTGCCTATTCTTTTCCCGACATTCATCCGAGGACACTTCGACAACAAGGCCGTGTATTGCTTCAGCAAGGACAATGTCGGGAACTTCAGGATTCACGGTCTTGAGAGACCATGTGAGGTAGTGATGTCTTCAGGTTTGAGGTTCGCTACCACCTTACGAGTTCACGCCAAATATTTCACGGCGAAAGGAGACGACGTTACGAAACATTGGCATTTGAGTGTTCAAGGACATCTAGTGCAACTTCACAATGAGGCTTCGGCGCCAATTGGGCTAGAGACACTGACAGAGTCACCGAAGGACGAACTCAAGAAGATGCTAAATAGCTCACTCAGGGGGTATTTCGAAGCCCTCATCAAAGAGCCTGCTTTTGCGGAACAGGTCACGGAAACTCTGGTGCAAAAGTCTGTCGTCCCGAGATTTGTGATGCAGATTGTCCATCAGTTCTTTCAGAGTTCCTCTGTAAGTTGAGCCGTACCAGGAGATCGGATCACGCTGATTATCTATTATTAGTCACCCCCAGAGTTGGTGAGGCGAGCGTTATTAATATGTGCAATGCACTATGTGATGACCCGCCAACTCACTATTCTGGCTACAGAAGAGCCGTTGGAGAGTCGACGATTTGCCCCTCAGGGACGCACCTCACGCCTGTTGAACAGACAGATCAAGACCATTATCGACGATCTCATGCAAAAGGAAATGGTGAAGATCTTCGACGACTTCTCCAGATCCCTCAAATCGAAATCCAAGAAGGAGTGGGCTCCATGTCTGGCGGCATTCCTAGTCCTCTGCCTCTTCATGGAATCCATCGAATCGGCCACAGACCTTTTCGTCATATCAGAAAACGAAATTAGCCTGAATCAGACGCCGCCTTCACTTTCTTTTGACCGTAAAGATGCTCGGGAAGTCAATCGTGAAATAGAGAACATGCCATTCAAGCAATTCGCATTTCAATTTCACCAAGTCTTCATGACGCACACGAAAGATGCATCAGCCAAGGCTTTCAACCCTCTGATAGACAATAGTATACTCGAATCTGATGACCTAGACGAGCAGGCTAAGGAGATGACGAGGAGCTTACGAGATATTTTAGATGTCTATAGTAAGTCCCGTTGTCTGGCGAAATCAACCCTTTTCTAACCGAGACAGATGGTGACCTAGTAGCACTGGCGGAAGACCCGCTGCTACCGAATATCGAGCGTCATCCATATCCTAGCAATACCGGGGATAGATACGTTGGGTACCTGACCGCGAGATTTTTACTATCCTTCACCGATGACGGTTATATTTTTGAGCCCAAGTCGCCTTGATGGGCCTATGAAAAACAAGGAGTTTTGGGACGATTGTATTACTTGGGCGGCATATCAAGTTAATGGAGATACCGATGTAGCGTTATGATAGGTTTGGATCACACAGCGAAGTACATGAGCATCGTGTCACATCCAACGTATTTTGAAATCAAGCATGTTTGTCCGTATTAGTCCCGCTGCCGCACTTGGGTCTACGACAGCAGGGTGGACAGGACCGGCTGTCTAGGCCTTGGATTGTTCTTCCACGCGAACGATAAAATAAGTTAACCGTCAAGCGCATTGAGAAGGCGCAGCGGTAGGCAATTTGTGGATGTTCTGAGAATGTGAACCTTCGCCCTCGGGAAGAGCGAAGGAAGGAGCATAGAGCAGAGCCTCGATCGAGTATGGACTAATGTCGCCTCGGGTTGCTGCTGGATCAGAGAAGTACAAACCATGCCGGTGATATTTCCAGATTCATCATATTCGGAACCTGACCAGTGGTGAGGCAGCATATGCTCAAGTCAGTCTTTGGTGTGGTAGCAGAATTGTTGTCTTAGTTAGAAGGAAGAGGAAGAGAATTTCATCGCCGGAACCTAAGTATTGAAATGAGCATGGTGGTACGTGCGCAGACTCCACGTGACTCCCCAACATGCAAGTTTTCTGCAGCCTGGCGTAACTTCCGGTCTCTCTTTTCTGCTCCATACACTTTTTCGCACGAATAAATCAACCGGTTTGAACTCGCCAACTTGATATCGGTCATATTGCGTGCTAGAGTCAATCGGATGCTTCCCCGGTGGACACACAAGTTCACGTGTGGATCTGCGACGCCTCCCTCGTTTGCCGGTTTGCGGGATATCCCACATGCATTCAATTTCATGGTGTCTCTTTAGCTTGGAACTGTGATCGTCAGCCTCATATTTTCCATGCACCATGCTTCCGTTCTAGGCCCGGAACCGCACAGCAAGGGTACTGTAAGTTTGATGCAGGCGTCGTTCGCAATGGTTCGCATCTAGTTGATGCAGGACGCTGTCCTTTGTACAACGGAAAAAGATGCTTGACTGGGCCTATTTAAGCATACCAGCCATTGTGCGCATATGGCCCTGGTCACGGCATGGAATCTATACGGTAGTGTCAAAATGTGTCGTCTTTCAGTGACGACTCCGGTTGTCGAGTTATCTGTTGTGATACCCGGCCGCCAGTTCCGATGTCTCCATCCGCGCTGGTCCGCTGTCTCGGTTACCCACCAGCTGACGGGTATGTTTCTCTCACATACATGATTCTGAGACTTTCGGGTCCCTTCTGGCATGTTATGATTGCTTCGTCTGGCTCAGCGTATGACGAGACAATGACGAAAGGCACAGGCTCGGGGTGCACATAAATAGGTCACGGATGCCTTTTCAAAGCTAGTCCTCTTGGCCAGCCCCCCTGGACATACTAGTTCGGCCCGTGGCTAAACCTGCACTTCTGACAGCAGAGCAGCTTTGAGATATCATGTTGCCGGCGTAGCGGCCGACGCTGTACTCTTATGGGTTAAGTCCGCCGTGGGAACGCAAGACTAGCTGGGGACGCCTGATCTTTGCCTCACCTCTGAGGCTTATGTGAGTGGTCGTGAACCGCGACTTGAGCGATGATCTGAATATTCTGGCTTCTGCGAGCTAGCTTACGGCTTCTCGCATCGTGGGATTGGCGGTCTTTGCCATGAATGGTGGAAATGCGCATTGCTCAGCATGTCTCGCCCATGCTCTCGATGCTCAGCCTCATGTCGTTCGATGATCGTGAAGGACGTGGCGAGTTACGGCTCAAGAGGCATGGTAACTATAACCAGTTCCGGCGGTATGTCTATCGTGATGGTACTATATATATGGCTTATGGATGCTTTGAAGAAGATTGCTTTCGCTATGATAAATATAACAAAACGTGTGTTCTTGTAAGGTGCGTTGCGTACCCGTTATTGATAGGTGTTCATCTCAAACCATTGCCTTTTCGAGACTTGTCGACCGACCAGCCTCCCACAAACGAAAGCTTACTATCCGGAAAATGAACGCTTCAACCAACTTCGTCCTCTACAGCAAAGAAGGGAAGGACCAGGGCGGGAATGGAAAACCTAAGCCTATTAATCTTGATCCTTGTAAGTTAGCAGGCGCTTCTTGTCCAAGAGACTTCAGCATTTGAGCATCAACTGACTTATCAAACAGTGATGGGGAAATAGTGTCGCCATCTGGCACTACAACGGGACATCTTCACATGAGGCTCGATTTCGGAAGCGTTCATCAAGCGTGTCTTGGAGTCGTCTTCAAGAGATAGAGTCGTGAAACATTGGGTTGGGACGCATCACGATCATTGCTAAACACATGTAGACACGAGAAATATACGTAACAATATTGTCCTTGAATTTACAAGTCACCAGTGTTCATCAAATTCCCTTGATTGAATCGCTTGAAATAGTGTGGGTCTGTGATTCTCTGACGCTCTCATATTCGCATTGCGGTTGTGTTAATAACCCCTGTCTATAAGAGCATCAGATAGAGCACCAGCTACCTTGTAATTATTATTAAGGGAGACCTTTCCCAATTTTCGCGTCATATCCTCCACAGTTTGTATCCTCGCAGCTCGGCAAAATAAGCCGCTCCTCTTAAATGTACCTGGCTTTGATCTATCTGAGAGAGTTGACGACGATTTGTTCAAGATATGACACTTATATCGAGGGTGAATATTCTGTTCTTAACTAATGTACTATGTAATTCTAAGGTATTGAGAACATAACTGCTCTCGTTGTTGTGATTGACTACTTTCTGCTATGTCAAGCCTGGTCTTGAGGCATCTGCCAACTGAACGTCTCATAACCCAGCCACAAAATAGCCTTCGGGCCACATCGCTCAGGCTGGGAGAGCAGCCTCTCCGGGGATGATAGTGCCGTTATCAATAGCAGCACGATGCCCACGGGCAAGATATCCGTACACAGGATAGTACTTGTCCAACCAGGGGATAAGCTCTGCGGCGCCAGGCACGGCTCGCCAGTCGCGCATCAGATCACATACGATGGAGAACAGAGAAACAATTTGCACTCCGGCATTTGCCATGCGGTCGTTCGAAACGTCACGGATGAGAGGTGTGGTAGTTCCAGATGCCTCTACGTTGGCCCAAACGGAATACCCTTCGGCACGGAGGGAGAGCGCCAAGAACGTCGTGCCTGCATTTGTTAGTCTGCCCGAAGTGAAGACCCCCGGGAGTGATCTACTCACAGACGTCCGTCACGATTCCACCAACAATGACCTGGCTTTTGCCCGTTGCCTTCACTGCTGCGCGAAAGTCTTCATTGTCCCAGGCGTCTACCTCACCCTGGCGCTGGATAAGAGGAGCATCTGGATACATATCCAAGATCTCCTGGGGTAACTGTCCATTGGGGCCTTCAGAAACGGGGGTAAGCAAAGTTTCAGTACCTTTGAGTTATGGAAAAAAAACAGGTAACAGAAGAAGATCACGCACCTGTCTGCGCAGATGTTGTCATGACCACAGGAATGTCAAAGACCTTTCCCAGTGCTGCATGAGCAATGATACTGTCTCGGTAAAGGGTAGCATCAAAGTCCCGTGCGAGGGTGTAAAGTCCCTCCTGGAGGTCGAGGATGAGCAGCATCTGGATCATTGTTAGAACCAGTAAGAGAAATGATGCAACGGGTGTGTCACCGAATCATTCTTATTCAGTCGCTCGAAAGGAACGGCTATTGAGGATTAGATCAATTCTGATAGCACACCTAAGACTTCTAGGACATACAACTAGCAAGAGCTGTGGTGGATAGCATGCAAGCCGCAAGCAACGAGCGGAGGAAAGATATCATTTTGCTAGGACAGTTTTGCCAGAGAACGAGATATAGGAACTTAATTGTCAAGTCTAGTGATCGGTATGTTCCAACACGATAGCATCATGAGGATACCTCTTACTTATACTTGCTCTTCACATAACTCTAGCCAGTCTCGTTCCCACTCCGAGATAAATCCCGAACTCTTCTCCTGGTGGTCAGAGTCGGTCACACAATGACCAACCTCGCTGCAAGTGAATGGAATCGCTTTTGCTTGACAAGGTTTAGCAAATACTGAGTCAGCGACAGAAGGTAAAAGCGACGCTATTCCCATGGCCTTCTCCGCTCCGACGAGGGCATTAACTGGGAAACCAGGGACAACCTCGACCACCGCCATTCCGGCGGCTTGGCACACGAGGCGTTCATCTAAGAAGCGGAGTAGTGAGAAGTCTTTCGGCGTTTATTGACAAAGCCCAGGAAGGAATGTGTCAGCACCCATCTCTCAACTCCACAGTCTTACCGATGCATATCATGGCTTGCTGTGGCGTCGTGGCATCGGCAATGGATGTTAGTGGACGCTGCCGGCATTGTGGTCTGGAGGCGGCGCTCCTATAGTTGACCATTAGGTCGCGGGTCGGCACGCGGAAAGGATTTAGAGTGTCTTACAGCAAGCCACAATACACTACAAGGCCTGGGCGACTTACAAGAGTGCTGCATAAGTGGTTGAAAAGCAGTACAGATCTGCACTAGACCTCGTGTTGCTCTAAGGCCGTACCTTAACTGCAACTCAATCTGGTGAGCTTTCCGAAGTAAATGAGTCAGCATTGCTCATTGGCATCTTGTGCGTACCAGCAGACGTGGAGAAACAAGTTCGTCCTTCCCGCTTCTCGCAAGTTATTGCCGATGCAGATCCAGAAATTTGACGGATTAGAGCATGAGCTAATGCTTGATCTTCTTAACTCCAGAAGACGGCCCCAATGGACTTCGCAAAGCACGCATCTTTTTGCGAAGCCAATCAACAAGCAGACCAAGCTTTACCTTGACCGAGCGACGAGGAGCGGGCGAGAGCGGATTTGATGTCGAGATCAGTGTTGAGGTCTGACCCGTTCATTTTTAAGCCTGGAGATGGAATACTCACTAGGGCAAGGAACAACTGAATTAAAGCACCTACTGCCCAGCGCATCTCTAACCTCTTGAAACACGATGGACTGGGGTGGTGGCCGTCCATATGGTTGCGCGGGGGTGGCTTACCAAAGACATGTTCACTTATTTGCTATAACTCTCATTAATGTCTCTGGTAGGCTCGGAATATGCTTCTTTTGGACGATTCGCGACTGCAACTGGACAAACTACCTACTACATGATATGCCGTTTCTTGTTATAGCGTTCTCATGATACAATCAAGCTCTCTCTAACATGTGATATTACAGAGATAATTCACGCAGACAAAGATTTGGATTCGCGGTGACCTTGGACTCCAGGAACAATCACTTGCAATGATTTCCCAACCCATGTAGATTTGGCTGTCTAGGTGTTCACACAGTGGACGATCATAACACGGCAATGATTGCCAGATCGGCAGACTGAACCAAAGAATGGATATGATATATTAAGCGTCGTCACCTTGTCACCTTTCATCATGGGCAGAATGGCGTATTGTTCCAGAAACGGCAAAAGAATGAACTTGGCTTTACCCGCAACAAATGAGTTCTCAGCAGGTTAAAGTGCAATCGGAACCGCCTGAAGTTGGAGTTGCATCGCAAGTGAATTGCAACTTTCATGGATGAGCAAAAGTTCAGACAACCATCTTACACTTTATGGCCGCTAATTCTTTCTCTCCAGCCTCAGCACCTGTCACGGTGTGAGCCAAGCTCATAGGCGGTTTCGAGTCTATTTTAGCAGGATGAAACGGCCCAGGCTCGTCTGCCAGGGCAATGCAGTCAGCCAATCTTCTGTGACAATCTTGAGACATTAGCGTCGTCAAACAAGCTTAATATAAGTCTAAGAGAGGACCGGTCCAAGCCAAAAACCTTAACCCGTGCGCGGGGCGCTTCCCCCTCCCCTAATCACACACACCTCGCCAATATATTCCTCCTGCCGGGAAGGCCAGCCCAGCACGTTTTCCCTGAGTACCTACCTAGACACAACAAAGCAACGTGTCGGAGGTCCCACCCCGACTTCTGTTTCAAAGGAGACAGACAATGCATCAGCCAATGCCAGGCCCTCAATTGCAGTCGATGAGCCAGGATGCAAGCCTGGGGAAGCTCCAAGCGGGATGGTGACTAGGGTCCCGGGTACACGGACGCACCTACAGTCCCCGATTATGTCTCTTGACTTCTTCAATATAAGCTCCCTCGGAGCTCAATTGACCAGTCGTGAACTTGTTTCTCTCTTGCCATCCATAGCATCATAAACTATCCAACGATGAAGCCAATAAGTCTCCTGACACTAAGCATCACGCCCGCACTTGGCGGCGAGCTGATCCACCACCTTCACCATCCTGGGTACTGCAATTCGCCGTTGCTGGGGACCTTTCCACACCTGTCGAATCCTATCTGCTCCCACGACACCCTTCTTACAAAATATCAAGCTCCATCAAGGAGTAGTCCGGCCCATCGCGCTTGGGATCGAGTGTCATCATGTTACCAAAACGGAACCCAGGAGTACTGCGTTTTTGCGAGCACACAATTCGCCGAGGGGAGGGGCATCTCTGTCATCACCAGTCCCGAAAGGGCGGAGTATATGGCGAACCTTCCTGCGTTCGCTATACCAAACATCACAAAGGGATTCAATCAGGATCTTGTTCCTGACAGGCCGAAGAAGTATAAGCTGGTCCATGTGCCTGGCAAGGACATAGGAGTTGTTGCGTCACAGCCCCTGAATCGCGGTGATCACATCATGAGCAACACTGCTTCCGTGATAGTTGACTACGGCGCCTTTGAGAATGTTCCGAACCAAGACATTTTGCGCCTGCAGGCAGATGCGGTGGACTTCCTTCCTGCTCTCCATCGCTCACGATTTATGAACTTGTCGACACACGATGAGGTGGAAGGGCAGCTCCAAAGGGTCGAGAAAATCCTATCTACGAACGCATTTGATGTAGAGTTGGAGGACGACATCCAAGACGGATTGTACCTCGTCTTCCCGGAGAGTGAGTCTTTAAAGCAGACCTTTGCAGAGTTAGCTATTAATAAGACCTCAGTTGCGCGGTTCAACCACGACTGCCGGCCGAATGCGGACTACTACTTCGATCCCGACACTCTTTCTCAACACATCCATGCTATACGACCCATTGCTGCTGGGGAGGAGATAAGCATCACATATATTGAGTAAGGAGTCTCCAACAAGTGTTTTCTTAATCGAAGAGATCTTAAGCTGACAAAGTTGCTCATAGTCCCCTGAGGTCACGCGCGAAGCGTACGAAGAAGCTACATAGCGTCTGGGGCTTCCACTGCAGCTGTTCTCAGTGCACACGATCTGCGCCCATCACAGCCGCCTCGGACGCCCGCATCGCTGAGATCCACGAGCTGCGGGAGCACTTGTCCGACTACAGCGCCGAGTCGGCTGCGACGCCGCAGATGGCCGACCTGTTCATCAGCCTGTACGAGCAGGAGCGCATGCAGAGCACCATATACGAGGCGTACACATTCGCGGCCATCGAGTGGAACGGCGTCGGCGAGCCGTGGACAGCGGTCAAGTACGCACGCCTGGCCATCGAGTACGGCCTG